>NC_060184.1:75101476-75158976 GCF_021184085.1 Oncorhynchus gorbuscha | reverse complement strand
TTGGGGGATGTATTGTATTTGCTGGATGGTTGGCCGTGCTAATCTTTCACTCAACTCTAAGCTCGCAGGGCTTGTTTTCCAGACACTGTTGTCACAGAGAAATAAATAAACGCAACGCCTCAAAGACCTGGTACCACGAGCAAGGTATCCTTACTATTCACACTCCAATATACTTGCAATAACTCTAGCTATATACGTCTCTCAAATAGATAAGGATTATTAAGGACGGAGTTGAACTCGTAGGCAACTTCAGACCACTCATCTCGTCTTGATTGAAAGATGAGGGTTGTTAGGGACACGGAAAGAGAGGGGGATGGAGAGAGACAGTTAAGATGAAGAGGAGAGATGAAACGAGTAGCCACTTGGTCCTTTGAGACTCCTTACTTCCCTCGCCTCCAAATTAGCCCAATTAGTCAGAGTGGCCTGAACGCCAGGCGGCTGTCAAATCTCACAGTCATATCAATGCCAGGGGTCATTCTCCCTCATTTATGTGATGCTTTTGACTCTCGCTGGCTGCCTGGTGAGCCACCTGCATATGAGTGTGTGTGTGTGTGTGTGTGTGTGTGTGTGCGCGTGTGTGTGTGCGTGTGTGTGTGTGTGTGTGTGTGTGTGTGTGTGTGTGTGTGTGTGTGTGTGTGTGTGTGTGTGTGGGTGTGTGTGTGTATCTGATTCTGTGTGTGTATGTGTGTTTGTGGGTGTGTGTTCAAGCATGAAATGGTTGGCTTCTTCAAATCAATCCCACCTCACCAAGAGGGTGTCCGGGTGTTATTATCATGGTAACTGCTAAAGCTGTGCCGGGTTGACAACCAAGCCCCTTAGTCCTCAGGTAATATCAACCAGGTCTCATTAAAGCCGACGTTGGGATTCTTTTATCTCTCCACATCTAAAGCGTAAAACTTTTCTGCGAGAACGAAACGAGGCAGAGAGAAGAGTTTATAGAAGATCAGCAAAGTCTGGAGTAAAAGCCTTGAGCAGGTGAATCTACACGACCGGTCCAGAATGAATGGAAAACGGCTCCCAAAAACAAACAACTAATAGTGTCTTGTCTGACTTGGACTGATAGCCATTCCTCTTGCCCCCAGCGATGCAGATGACATCATTCAGTCAGTCACCAGCCAAACAAATTTGAAAAGGCAAAGGATCTGCAAACAGGCCCTTATCTTGTCCTCGAGATGAAGGAGGCACTTATAACTCAATAGGTGCAGTCATCTCTCATAAACGTTTGAAATCTGGAGGGATCTGGGTCCCTGATAATCACCTGCCCAGGGGCCCCGACTGAGTCTTTTCAGATAGGGAGGTAGAATGGACTAATTGAACGACCTTGTTGCATGAACAAGCACACCTTATTCCACATGAACGCAAACCAGACAAGTCGCCACCGTAGCCAAGCCGCTACGCATTAATCGCTTTCATTTATGATCAGGGCTGTATCTATATCAGTAGGGCTGTATCTATCTCAGTAGGGGTGTTTTTACCTCAATAGGGCTGTATCTATCTCGGTAGGGCTGTATCTATCTCAATAGGGCTGTATCTATCTCAATAGGGCTGTATCTATCTCAGTAGGGCTGTATCTATCTCAATAGGGGTGTTTTTACCTCAATAGGGCTGTATCTATCTCGGTAGGGCTGTATCTATCTCAATAGGGCTGTATCTATCTCAATAGGGCTGTATCTATCTCAGTAGGGCTGTATCTATCTCAGTAGGGGTGTTTTTACCTCAATAGGGCTGTATCTATCTCGGTAGGGCTGTATCTATCTCAATAGGGCTGTATCTATCTCAATAGGGCTGTATCTATCTCAGTAGGGCTGTATCTATCTCAATAGGGCTGTATCTATCTCAATAGGGCTGTATCTATCTCAGTAGGGGTGTTTTTACCTCAATAGGGCTGTATCTATCTCAGTAGGGCTGTATCTATCTCAGTAGGGCTGTATCTATCTCAGTAGGGCTGTATCTATCTCAGTGGGGCTGTATCTATCTCAGTAGGGCTGTATCTATCTCAATAGGGCTGTATCTATCTCAGTAGGGCTGTATCTATCTCAGTAGGGCTGTATCTATCTCAGTAGGGCTGTATCTATCTCAATAGGGCTGTATCTATCTCAGTAGGGCTGTATCTATCTCAGTATGGCTGTATCTATCTCAGTAGGGCTGTATCTATCTCAGTAGGGCTGTATCTATCTCAGTAGGGCTGTATCTATCTCAATAGGGCTGTATCTATCTCAGTAGGGCTGTATCTATCTCAGTAGAGGTGTTTTTACCTCAATAGGGCTGTATCTATCTCAGTAGGGTTATATTTTACCCAGGGCTCTGTACTTTCGAAGCTAAACATGGTTCCGGGAGAGTGGAGGAAGAAGTATTTACCTACGACATCGCCAGAGTACTAAACGCCGATCCTGGGATTCATCATTACGCACACCTGGCACTCATTATGATTCACACCTTCATCATTTCCTTTATATGTCTCTCTCCCAGGTTCACTAACCAGTTGGTATTGTTCCTGTGTACTGGCCTACTGCCTTATGCTAGTGTCTTGTTCTTGTGTAACGGCCTACTGCCTTATGCTAGTGTCTTGTTCTTGTGTACTGGCCTACTGCCTTATGCTAGTGTCTTGTTCTTGTGTAACGGCCTACTGCCTTATGCTAGTGTCTTGTTCTTGTGTACTGGCCTACTGCCTTATGCTAGTGTCTTGTTCTTGTGTACTGGCCTACTGCCTTATGCTAGTGTCTTGTTCTTGTGTAACGGCCTACTGCCTTATGCTAGTGTCTTGTTCTTGTGTACTGGCCTACTGCCTTATGCTCGTGTCGTCTTGTTCTTGGTTCTTGATGTTTTATTAAAACGTTTCACCTGCACCTGCTTCCGACTCACGGCCCCATCATTACACTCCCCCTTAGTCTGGCCTCACATGTGACTGGCTTCCTGTTGGGCCTCAGAGGCATACACATGTTTGACAAATACAGCGAGTGCCACTGAGATGCTCCTAGTACACAGGGAGGAACAATAGGTAGAGATGACATGAGCTCTACCTAGAACAAAGAGTTTAAATGATACGGAAGAACATGTGCATATTTGGGCCCCTTGTCAACCTTGTTTAAAACTGTTGAATGTAATTTAATTGATATGCTAAAACACGATCAAATCATCATGTCTATTGTTATTGGAAACGGGTCTAAAAGCAGCCAATGAGAAAAATTTCTACACAATCCTTGTCTTTAAAGGTAAATTGAGGTGTCATTGAGTGACGCAGCCCACAATAGGACAGTTTTATATCTCTGAGGTGTGTCTGGGTAGGGTAGCTAAGCTCTGTCCGGTTCCACTCAGGAGCTGTAACCTGAACTCATGATTTCCTCCTTGACCTGCAGCAATGCGTCATTACCCCCATCCTCCCTGGTCCACCCTTGGCCCGCACTCCAAACACATCAAAGCAATTCATCCTCTCTGCTCGATGGACTCCCTGCCCAGCCCCTCGTCCCTCCCCGCCCTCATTCACACACACCGTCCGAGAAGCAAGGCGTGAATGCTAGCCCCCCAACCCCTATCCATGTACCCCCCCCAGCTGGGTATCCCCTTGACCTAATTATATGTGGGGTTTCCATTCACCCCGTCATTCAGAGCTGTCTCCTCCTTGTCTGTCCTCGGCCCGTCAATTCCACAGGCTACAGCCCCCCATCCCGCGTCTCTCCAGTTACGGAAGGGGAGGTAGCAGGGCGGAAGGGGAGGTAGTGTGGATCTCTGGAAAAAGGCCATCAGCCCTGATTACACTCACCTTTGTCACCCCCCCCACCTCAGGTCACACTACCTCTGCCTCACCCCCCCACCTCAGGTCATTAATCTCTCTCTCTCCTGGCCTCACCTCCTGGCCTCACCTCCTGGCCTCACCTCCTGGCCTAACCTCCTGGCCTAACCTACCTATGTGACAGAATGCAGAACCCATCAAATACACATCTACATGTACAGGTGTATATGTCTTGAAAACAGATACAAATTCTAGGCATAACATTTTGTTTTGTAGAAGAGGGCCAATGGTGTGCATCTCTCTAGTTTGTTTTTCACCCGTAATTGACCCCATACTTGAAACAAGCAATTCAAGTCAAACATTACTAGATTGAGAAACTGGTCTGTCTCTCTCTCTTTACCACAGGAGGTTGGTGGCATCTTAATTGGGGAGGATGGGCTTGTGGTAATGGCTGGCTCAAGTAACGGAGCTTTATACGACATCCGTGGCTGAATAGGAAAGCGTGGCCGTGTACATGTCAGATGCTCAGGGACACGCGAGGCGATGCCAGAGGCCAGCAGCTTAATTAGGCCCTCCACATGAGTCATAGAAGAGGAGCTCACCGGTTTTCATAAATATACATAGTCCTACTGGGAGGCCAAATGAGAGGCATGGAGATGGAAGAGGAGGCAGATGGCTCATCACTGTCTGATGGGAAGGAACATTGCTGGAAGGAAGGGAGGGCTGAGACACTGAGTTCACTGGGCTGGGAAAGAGGGTCGGTGGCAACAAACAGAGGTCTGATGTCATTGCAAGTGAGAAGAAGCGTAGTGAGACGGACGCCAATGACATCATCTTGAGATGGTGAGGAAAATAAATGTTAGCCCCTATTTCGACTTGAGCTTTGTAGCTTTACAGACTTTAAACAGGTTATTGACATTCTACAGATGGACGTTTCCTCTTGTTGCATTGTCCTCTGGGCTGCTCACGCTCTCTCTGTACCAACATGTAGCTTATTAAACTGTGTTGTGTCGGCATCACGCCATCTTGCTCTGCTCTCACACTCTTCTACGTCCAATCAGCCATAGCGCCCACAGATGCCAATGGAAGAGACAGGAACTTGGTGTGTATCTGAGGTTAGACATGATGATGGCGTCGGAGTCCTTTAAGAGACAAGCAACCTTTGTCATCAGGAATGCGATGAGAGCTCTGGCTCGGTCTCCTAGTCTCAGGGACAGGACAGTTAGGGATGCTGACAAGCTGTCAGAACTGCTGGACGGCCATCGTGAAGCATCCAGGGAGAGGACTAGGATCCTGCCAAGCTGTGCTAAGCGGATGGTTACGTCTGCAGGCGCAGGGCAGTGATCCCCTTGGAAGTGTGAGGGAGTGGGGGGGATAATGTGCTTGCACTCTGCAGTTTTTTTTCCCTCAAGGTGCGGAGACCTTTGTGACAGCGGTGGACGTAAAGTTGTTACCAAGCATAGGCCTGTGCCGTCCACAGCCAAAGTGAGCCGGGGAGATTGCATTAGCCTGGGCGTTTGTTTGAATGGCTAAGGGACATCACATGACTGTGTAGAGACAGGCCAGTCCTCCCTGGTGACATGCTAATAGCGAGCCCCTGAGTATTGTTTTTGACATACCTTCAACATCAGGGACAAATCAAAGGTTACTCAACCACACATTATGAAATGGTATGTGTTTCTGTTCAACCTGAAAATGTCTTTGTGTCTCGGTAAAGAAAGATGTGTCAGGTCACTCAACAGCCGCGTCTCCTATTTGTTTTGGGATTTCTCTGTTTTACTGCATGTACAGTGTCCACTGCGTGTATTGTCAAATAGTCTTAGATATCGCAAATCACATCTAATGAGGGTTCCAACTAGGTAATTCACATTGCTAGATCCTAGAAAACAACAACCACAGCACACTAGCATTCTCAGTCACTGTCAACCTACAACAATTTCACATTTAAGGGAAAGCTTACCTTAACTGTGGATTTATTGTTGTTTGTGTGTGTGTGTGTGCGTGCGTGCGTGAGTGCGTGTGTGTGTGTGTGTGTGTGCGTATGTGTGTATGTATATGTGTGTGTGTGTATGTGTGTGTGTGTGTGTGTATGTGTGTGTGTGTATGTGTGTGTGTGTGTGTGTGTGTGTGTGTGTGTGTGTGTGTGTGTGTGTGTGTGTGTGTGTGTGTGTGTGTGTGTTGTGTTGTGCCAGACACGTTTTGCGTTTATCTCCACTACTTTCTTCTCCTTGATCGTTGAACCGTGACAACCCAGCGTGATGTCTAATGTCCTGAAAACACCAAGTCAGAGGCCTAAACACAGACACCCTCCTGGCTCCATTTGGCAGCCAGAGAAACATAAATCCTGCAAATCTGTCACTCAACCTTCCTTTAGAGCGAATAGACATAGTGAGCTAGCTACCTTCTTGTGTAGAGTTTTGATGCTGTGGGAGGTAACCAAGGTATCTTTAGATTTTTTTTGTGTGTGTTTATTTTGGGAGACAACGTGTACGGAAAAGCTGTAGTCTAGTTTAACAGGGAGCTGGAGCTCTGGAAGAGGTGCTTGATTAAATAACGTTTGATCACATCCCAAAAGCTACTGTAAACAATCAATATAGAAGGAAGGTGCCCTGTCTTGGTATGTTAATGAGCCAATCGTATTGGGCGTTGTACTGCAGGGCATATGATGCTGTCCCCCCCCCCCAGGAATGTGTGTGTCCTGCATCCTGCCCCGTTCCCCTCTGTCCCTGGGGAGCCCACCAACCTGCCACTTCAATGTCAGGTGCTGAAAGCTCACTGGCAGACATGTTATTGAGCCTCAGTCATTTCCAGGGTTAATTGATCATCAACCTGTTTAATACATTATGAGAAAAGGGTTCCAAAAAGTTTTCTTTGAATGTCCTCCCCTGTAGGAGAACCTTTTTGGTTCCAGGTAGAATCCTTTTGGGTTCCATATAGAACCCTTTTTGGTTCCAGGTAGAACCCTTTTGGTTCCAGGTAGAATCCTTTTGGGTTCCATGTAGAACCCTTTTTGGTTCCAGGTAGAACCCTTTTGGTTCCAGGTAGAATCCTTTTGGGTTCCATATAGAACCCTTTTTGGTTCCAGGTAGAATCCTTTTGGGTTCCATGTAGAACCCTTTTTGGTTCCAGGTAGAACCCTCTGTTGAATGGATAGGGTAGACTGTGTCATTCTGGTCTCAGTCCATGTCTGACAACAGTAAACACTGCACCATTTGATATAAATAAATCCATACCAAAGTAGAGAGCATAAAGATGTGAAAATGGAAAACACTGCACATTGAGTACACAGTTGTTTGGAATTCGCCTCACCGCATGGCTCTTGCATATGAAAAATGAGGTCGGCAACACAATTTACAATTCAAATGGGTTTCCTTAGGGATGCCCATTTAAGATGCATTGGTGTAATATATTTATTGTCTGTAACACTCACGACCGCCATCGAACATCATTAAGTAATGTGCACTCATTGGTAGAACAAAATAAAGTTGATCATCATTACTCATGGACTCGTTAGCATTTCCAAGTCCTCTCCATTGTACAACCAGCGCCTCAACAACACAACCACGGTGTTTCTCCTGGTCTGCATCCAATCAGGGAACATTTACACACTGGATACAAATACACCAACATTTATTTATATGGGAAATAAATGTAGGTTAATGTCCCTGGCTTAATACACAGCAATGTACTACTATGATTATTGCGGTTAGCAAGCTACAAAGGAAACCCCAGAGTGTAAAACTTCCCTGGAACAAACTAGAAAACGGCTTTTTTGACCATTCCAGACAGGCTGGAAATGTGGCGAAATTAATTCGACATTACATCATACTCAGATGTGTAAAGTACTTAAGTAAAAAATACTTTAAAGCTGTTAAGTCATTTTTTTGTTGTATATTTTCTTTACCATTTATATGACCATTTATCTTATATTTAAAACCAACCAACCTCTATCAGAGGATAAATGAAACAGGCTCTCACTTGATTTCAACCATACAGTGTGTTTATCATTGGTTCATTTCTTTACTCATCACATACAATATATTCTCTTTACGTTGTTAACTTTCTAGTTCCCACTTTTAATGCACTTTGATTATGAGTAACACTGGCTGGGGTTGTCTAACTATATCACTGTGTTTAGTGGAAGATAAAAGGAAAAGAATCCAACTACGTGTGTCATGTTTTGTCATTTATTATCATGTCTTGTCCCTGTGCTTCCCATTCTATTCGTTTCCCTCTGCTGGTCTTATTAGGTTCTTTCCCTCTTTCTATCCCTCTCTCTCCCCCTCCCTCTCTCACTCTCTCGCTCTCTCTTCTCTCTATCGTTCCGTTCCTGCTCCCAGCTGTTCCTATTCCCCTAATCATCATTTAGTCTTCCCACACCTGTTCCCGATCCTTTTCCCTGATTAGAGTCCCTATTTCTCTCCTTGTTTCCCGTACCTGCCCTGTCGGATCCTCATCTATATTCACTGTGCTGTGTCTATGTTTTGCCCTGTCGTGTCGTGTTTCCCTCAGATGCTGCGTGGTGAGCAGGTGTCTGAGTCTGCTAGGTTCAAGTGCCTTCCCGGGGCAACCTGCAGTTCTCGATCAAGTCTCCAGTCTGTTCTCGTCTTTACGAGTAGTATTATGCTTTTTGTTTTGTAAAGTTTATTACTGGATTAAATACTCTGTTTTCGCCAAGTCGCTTTTGGGTCCTCATTCACCTGCATGACAACGTGTTTCTACGCGCTTGGTTGTGCACGGGCTGTAGTACATCAACACACAATACAAGTGTGCTCTATCCACCTCCTCTGTGGACATATGTTTAGTACTCCAGGTCTCTCTCTCTCTCTCTCTGTCTCTCTCTCTCCCCCGCTCTCTCTCCCTTTTTCTCTCTCTCTCTCTGTTATGCAGGTGAATGAGGACCCAAAAGCGACTTGGCGAAAACAGAGTTTTTAATCCAGTAAAGATACTTTACAAAACAAAAGGCATAATACTACTCGTAAAGACGAGAACAGACTGGAGACTTGATCGAGAACTGCAGGTTGCCTCGGGAAGGCACTTGAACCTAGCAGACTCAGACACCTGCTCACCACGCAGCATCTGAGGGAAACACGACACGACAGGGCAATACATAGACACAGCACGGTGAATATAGACAAGGATCCGACAGGGCAGGAACGGAAAACAAGGAGAGAAATAGGGACTCTAATCAGGGAAAAGGATCGGGAACAGGTGTGGGAAGACTAAATGATTGATTAGGGGAATAGGAACAGCTGGGAGCAGGAACGGAACGATAGAGAGAAGAGAGAGCGAGAGAGTGAGAGAGGGAGGGGAGAGAGAGGGATAGAAAGAGGGAAAGAACCTAATAAGACCAGCAGAGGGAAACGAATAGAAGGGGAAGCACAGGGACAAGACATGATAATCAATGACAAAACATGACAGTACCCCCCACTCACCGAGCGCCTCCTGGCGCACTCGAGGAGGAACCCTGGCGGCAACGGAGGAAATCATCAATAAGTGAACGGTCCAGCACGTCCCGAGACGGAACCCAACTCCTCTCCTCAGGACCGTAACCCTCCCAATCCACTAAGTATTGGTGACCCCGTCCCGAGAACGCATGTCCATGATCTTACGTACCTTGTAAATAGGTGCGCTCTCGACAAGGACGGGAGGGGGGAGGGAAGACGAACGGGGTGCGAAGAAAGGGCTTGACACAGGAGACATGGAAGACAGGATGGACGCGACGAAGATGTCGCGGAAGAAGCAGTCGCACAGCGACAGGATTGACGACCTGGGAGACACGGAACGGACCAATGAACCGCGGAGTCAACTTACGAGAAGCTGTCGTAAGAGGAAGGTTGCGAGTGGAAAGCCACACTCTCTGGCCGCAACAATACCTTGGACTCTTAATCCTGCGTTTATTGGCGGCTCTCACAGTCTGTGCCCTGTAACGGCAAAGTGCAGACCTCACCCTCCTCCAGGTGCGCTCACAACGTTGGACAAACGCTTGAGCGGAGGGAACGCTGGACTCGGCAAGCTGGGATGAGAACAGAGGAGGCTGGTAACCCAGACTACTCTGAAACGGAGATAACCCGGTAGCAGACGAAGGAAGCGAGTTGTGAGCGTATTCTGCCCAGGGGAGCTGTTCTGCCCAAGACGCAGGGTTTCTGAAAGAAAGGCTGCGTAGTATGCGACCAATCGTCTGATTGGCCCTCTCTGCTTGACCGTTAGACTGGGGATGAAACCCAGAAGAGAGACTGACGGACGCACCAATCAAACGACAGAACTCCCTCCAAAACTGTGACGTGAATTGCGGGCCTCTGTCTGAAACAGCGTCTAACGGGAGGCCATGAATTCTGAACACATTCTCGATAATGATTTGTGCCGTCTCCTTAGCGGAAGGAAGTTTAGCGAGGGGAATGAAATGTGCCGCCTTAGAGAACCTATCGACAACCGTAAGAATCACAGTCTTCCCCGCAGACAAAGGCAGACCGGTAATGAAGTCTAGGGCGATGTGAGACCATGGTCGAGAAGGAATGGGGAGCGGTCTGAGACGACCGGCAGGAGGAGAGTTACCCGACTTAGTCTGCGCGCAGTCCGAACAAGCAGCCACGAAACGGCGCGTGTCACGCTCCTGAGTCGGCCACCAAAAGCGCTGGCGAATAGACGCAAGAGTGCCTCGAACACCGGGATGACCAGCTAACTTGGCAGAGTGAGCCCACTGAAGAACAGCCAGACGAGTGGAAACAGGAACGAAAAGGAGGTTACTAGGACAAGCGCGCGGCGACGCAGTGTGCGTGAGTGCTTGCTTAACCTGTCTTTCAATTCCCCAGACTGTCAACCCGACAACACGCCCATAAGGAAGAATCCCCTCGGGATCAGTAGAAGCCACAGAAGAACTAAACAGACGGGATAAGGCATCAGGCTTGGTGTTTTTGCTACCCGGACGGTAAGAAATCACAAACTCGAAACGAGCGAAAAACAACGCCCAACGAGCTTGACGGGCATTAAGTCGTTTGGCAGAACGGATGTACTCAAGGTTCTTATGGTCTGTCCAAACGACAAAAGGAACGGTCGCCCCCTCCAACCACTGTCGCCATTCGCCTAGGGCTAAGCGGATGGCGAGCAGTTCACGGTTACCCACATCATAGTTGCGCTCAGATGGCGACAGGCGATGAGAAAAATAAGCGCAAGGATGAACCTTATCGTCAGACTGGAAGCGCTGGGATAGAATGGCTCCCACGCCTACCTCTGAAGGTCAACCTCGACAATGAATTGTCTAGTGACGTCAGGAGTAACGAGGATAGGAGCGGACGTAAAACGTTCTTTTAGAAGATCAAAAGCTCCCTGGGCGGAACCGGACCACTTAAAACACGTCTTGACAGAAGTAAGAGCTGTGAGAGGGGCAGCAACTTGACCGAAATTACGAATGAAACGCCGATAGAAATTAGCGAAACCTAAAAAGCGCTGCAACTCGACACGTGACCTTGGAACGGGCCAATCACTGACAGCTTGGACCTTAGCGGAATCCATCTGAATGCCTTCAGCGGAAATAACGGAACCGAGAAAAGTAACGGAGGAGACATGAAAAGAGCACTTCTCAGCCTTTACGTAGAGACAATTCTCTAAAAGGCGCTGTAGAACACGTCGAACGTGCTGAACATGAATCTCGAGTGACGGTGAAAAAATCAGGATATCGTCAAGATAGACAAAAACAAAGATGTTCAGCATGTCTCTCAGAACATCATTAACTAATGCCTGAAAAACAGCTGGCGCATTGGCGAGACCAAACGGCAGAACCCGGTACTCAAAATGCCCTAACGGAGTGTTAAACGCCGTCTTCCACTCGTCCCCCTCTCTGATGCGCACGAGATGGTAAGCGTTACGGAGGTCCAACTTAGTAAAGCACCTGGCTCCCTGCAGAATCTCGAAGGCTGATGACATAAGGGGAAGCGGATAACGATTCTTAACCGTTATGTCATTCAGCCCTCGATAATCCACGCAGGGGCGCAGAGTACCGTCCTTCTTCTTAACAAAAAGAACCCCGCCCCGGCCGGAGAGGAAGAAGGCACTATGGTACCGGCGTCAAGAGACACAGATAAATAATCCTCGAGAGCCTTACGTTCGGGAGCCGACAGAGAGTATAGTCTACCCCGAGGAGGAGTGGTCCCCGGAAGGAGATCAATACTACAATCATACGACCGGTGAGGAGGAAGGGAGTTGGCTCGGGACCGACTGAAGACCGTGCGCAGATCATGATATTCCTCCGGCACTCCTGTCAAATCGCCAGGTTCCTCCTGAGAAGTGGGGACAGAAGAAATGGGAGGGATGGCAGACATTAAACACTTCACATGACAAGAAACGTTCCAGGATAGGATAGAATTACTAGACCAATTAATAGAAGGATTATGACATACTAGCCAGGGATGACCCAAAACAACAGGTGTAAAAGGTGAACGAAAAATCAAAAAAGAAATAGTCTCACTGTGGTTACCAGATACTGTGAGAGTTAAAGGTAGTGTCTCAAATCTGATACTGGGAAGATGACTACCATCTAAGGCAAACATGGGCGTAGGCTTGTCTAACTGTCTGAAAGGAATGTCATGTTTCCGAGCCCATGCTTCGTCCATGAAACAACCCTCAGCCCCAGAGTCAATCAAGGCACTGCATGTAGCACCCGAACCGGTCCAGCGTAGATGGACCGACATAGTAGTACATGATCTAGATGAAGAGACCTGAGTAGTAGCGCTCACCAGTAGCCCTCCGCTTACTGATGAGCTCTGGCCTTTACTGGACATGAATTGACAAAATGTCCATCAAATCCGCAATAGAGGCACAGGCGGTTGGTGATCCTCCGTTCCCTCTCCTTGGTCGAGATGCGAATACCTCCCAGCTGCATGGGCTCAGTCTCTGAGCCAGAGGAGGGAGATGGTTGCGATGCGGAGCAGGGAAACACCGTTGACGCGAGCTCTCTTCCACGAGCTTGGTGACGAAGATCTACCCGTCGTTCTATGCGGATGGCGAGAGCAATCAAAGAGTCCACACTGGAAGGAACCTCCCGAGAGAGAATCTCATCTTTGACCACTGCGTGGAGTCCCTCCAGAAAACGAGCGAGCAGCGCCGGCTCGTTCCAGTCACTAGAGGCAGCAAGAGTGCGAAACTCTATAGAGTAATCCGTTATGGATCGATCACCTTGGCATAGGGAAGCCAGGGCCCTAGAAGCCTCCCTACCAAAAACTGAACGGTCAAAAACCCGAATCATCTCCTCTTTAAAGTTCTGGTAATTGTTAGAACAATCAGCCCTTGCCTCCCAGATAGCTGTGCCCCACTCTCGAGCCCGGCCAGTAAGGAGTGAAATGACGTAAGCAACCCGAGCTCTCTCGCTAGAGTATGTGTTGGGTTGGAGAGAGAACACAATATCACACTGGGTGAGAAAGGATCGGCACTCCGTGGGCTGCCCGGAGTAGCAAGGTGGGTTATTAACCCTAGGTTCCGGAGGCTCGGCAGGCCAGGAAGTAACAGGTGGCACGAGACGAAGACTCTGGAACTGTCCAGAGAGGTCGGAAACCTGAGCGGCCAGGTTCTCCACGGCATGGCGAGCAGCAGACAATTCCTGCTCGTGTCTGCCGAGCATGGCTCCTTGGATCTCGACGGCAGTGTTACGAGCATCTGTAGTCGCTGGGTCCATTCCTTGGTCGGATCCTTCTGTTATGCAGGTGAATGAGGACCCAAAAGCGACTTGGCGAAAACAGAGTTTTTAATCCAGTAAAGATACTTTACAAAACAAAAGGCATAATACTACTCGTAAAGACGAGAACAGACTGGAGACTTGATCAAGAACTGCAGGTTGCCTCGGGAAGGCACTTGAACCTAGCAGACTCAGACACCTGCTCACCACGCAGCATCTGAGGGAAACACGACACGACAGGGCAATACATAGACACAGCACGGTGAATATAGACAAGGATCCGACAGGGCAGGAACGGAAAACAAGGAGAGAAATAGGGACTCTAATCAGGGAAAAGGATCGGGAACAGGTGTGGGAAGACTAAATGATTGATTAGGGGAATAGGAACAGCTGGGAGCAGGAACGGAACGATAGAGAGAAGAGAGAGCGAGAGAGTGAGAGAGGGAGGGGGAGAGAGAGGGATAGAAAGAGGGAAAGAACCTAATAAGACCAGCAGAGGGAAACGAATAGAAGGGGAAGCACAGGGACAAGACATGATAATCAATGACAAAACATGACACTCTCTCTCTCCCCCTCTCTCTCTCTCTCTCTCTGTCTCTCTCTCTCCCTTTTTCTCTCTCTCTCTCTCTCTCTCTCTCTCTCTCTCTCCCTTTCTCTCTCTTTCTCTCTCTCCCCGCTCTCTCTCTCTCTCTCTCTCTCTCTCTCTCTCTCTCTCTCTCCTTGTCTCTCTCTCTCCCCCGCTCTCTTTCTCTCTCTCTCTCTCTTTCTCTGTCTCTCTCTCTCCCTTTCTCTCTCTCTCTCTCTCTCTCTCCCGGCTCTCTCTCTCTCTCTCTCTCTCTCTCTCTCAATTCAAGGGGCTTTATTGGCATGGGAAACATATGTTAACATTGCTAAAGTAAGTGAAGTAGAAACAAATGTCATATTATGTATATATATAGTGTTGTAACGATGTACAAATGGTTAAAGTACAAAAGTGAAAATAAATAAGCATAAATATGGGTTGTATTTACAATGGTGTTTGTTCTTCACTGGTTGCCCTTTTCTTGTGGCAATAAGTCACTTATCTTACTGCTGTGATGCACACTGTGGTATTTCACCCAGTAGATATGGGAGTTTATCAATATCGGGTTTGTTTTCAAATTCTTTGTGGATCTGTGTAATCTGAGGGAAATATGTGTCTCTAATATGGTCACACATTTAGCAGGAGGTTAGGAAGTGCAGCTTAAGTTTCCACCTCATTTTGTGGACAGTGTGCACATAGCCTGTCTTCTCTTGAGGGCCAGGTCTGCCTACGGCAGCCTTTCTCAATGACAAGATCAAATCAAAATCAAATTTATCAAATCAAATTTATTTGTCACATACACATGGTTAGCAGATGTTAATGCGAGTGTAGCGAAATGCTTGTGCTTCTAGTTCCGACAATGCAGTAATAACCAACAAGTAATCTAACTAACAATTCCTAAACTACTGTCTTATACACAGTGTAAGGGGATAAAGAATATGTACATAAGGATATATGAATGAGTGATGGTACAAAGCAGCATAGGCAAGATACAGTAGATGGTATCGAGTACAGTATATACATATAAGATGAGTATGTAAACAAAGTGGCATAGTTAAAGTGGCTAGTGATACATGTATTACATAAGGATGCAGTCGATGATATAGAGTACAGTATATACGTATGCATATGAGATGAATAATGTAGGGCAAGTAACATTATATAAGGTAGCATTGTTTAAAGTGGCTAGTGATATATTTACATCATTCCCATCAATTCCCATTATTAAAGTGGCTGGAGTTGAGTCAGTGTGTTGGCAGCGGCCACTCAATGTTAGTGGTGGCTGTTTAACAGTCTGATGGCCTTGAGATAGAAGCTGTTTTTCAGTCTCTCGGTCCCAGCTTTGATGCACCTGTACTGACCTTGCCTTCTGGATGATAGCGGGGTGAACAGGCAGTGGCTCGGGTGGTTGATGTACTTGATGATCTTTATGGCCTTCCTGTAACATCGGGTGGTGTAGGTGTCCTGGAGGGCAGGTAGTTTGCCCCCGGTGATGCGTTGTGCAGACCTCAATACCCTCTGGAGAGCCTTACGGTTGAGGGCGGAGCAGTTACCGTACCAGGCGGTGATACAGCCCGCCAGGATGCTCTCGATTGTGCGCATCTGTAGAAGTTTGTGAGTGCTTTTGGTGACAAGCCGAATTTCTTCAGCCTCCTGAGGTTGAAGAGGCGCTGCTGCGCCTTCTTCACGATGCTGTCTGTGTGAGTGGACCAATTCAGTTTGTCTGTGATGTGTATGCCGAGGAACTTAAAACTTGCTACCCTCTCCACTACTGTTCCATCGATGTGGATAGGGGGGGTGTTCCCTCTGCTGTTTCCTGAAGTCCACAATCATCTCCTTAGTTTTGTTGACGTTGAGTGTGAGGTTATTTTCCTGACATCACACTCCGAGGGCCCTCACCTCCTCCCTGTAGGCCGTCTCGTCGTTGTTGGTAATCAAGCCTACCACTGTTGTGTCGTCCGCAAACTTGATGATTGAGTTGGAGGCGTGCGTGGCCACGCAGTCGTGGGTGAACAGGGAGTACAGGAGAGGGCTCAGAACGCACCCTTGTGGGGACCCAGTGTTGAGGATCAGCGGGGAGGAGATGTTGTTACCTACCCTCACCACCTGGGGGCGGCCCGTCAGGAAGTCCAGTGCCCAGTTGCACAGGGTCTCGAGCTTGATGACGAGCTTGGAGGGTACTATGGTGTTGAATGCCGAGCTGTAGTCGATGAACAGCATTCTCACATAGGTATTCCTCTTGTCCAGATGGGTTAGGGCAGTGTGCAGTGTGGTTGAGATTGCATCGTCTGTGGACCTATTTGGGCGGTAAGCAAATTGGAGTGGGTCTAGGGTGTCAGGTAGGGTGGAGGTGATATGGTCCTTGACTAGTCTCTCAAAGCACTTCATGATGACGGAAGTGAGTGCTACGAGGCGGTAGTCATTTAGCTCAGTTACCTTAGCTTTCTTGGGAACAGGAACAATGGTGGCCCTCTTGAAGCATGTGGGAACAGCAGACTAGTATAGGGATTGATTGAATATGTCCGTAAACACACCGGCCAGCAGGTCTGCGCATGCTATGAGGGCGCGGCTGGGGATGCCGTCTGGGCCTGCAGCCTTGCGAGGGTTAACACGTTTAAATGTCTTACTCACCTCGGCTGCAGTGAAGGAGAGACTGCATGTTTTCATTGCAGGCCGTGTCAGTGGCACTGTATTGTCCTCAAAGCGGGCAAAAAAGTTATTTAGTCTGCCTGGGAGCAGGACATCCTGGTCCGTGACTGGGCTGGATTTCTTCCTGTAGTCCGTGATTGACTGTAGACCCTGCCACATGCCTCTTGTGTCTGAGCCGTTGAATTGAGATTCCACTTTGTCTCTGTACTGACGCTTAGCTTGTTTGATAGCCTTACGGAGGGAATAGCTGCACTGTTTTTATTCAGTCATGTTACCAGACACCTTGCCCTGATTAAAAGCAGTGGTTCGCGCTTTCAGTTTCACGCGAATGCTGCCATCAATCCACGGTTTCTGGTTAGGGAATGTTTTAATCGTTGCTATGGGAACGACATCTTCAACGCACGTTCTAATGAACTCGCACACCGAATCAGCGTATTCGTCAATGTTGTTATCTGACGCAATACGAAACATATTCCAGTCCACGTGCTGGAAGCAGTCTTGGAGTGTGGAGTCAGCTTGGTCGGACCAGCGTTGGACAGACCTCAGCGTGGGAGCCTTCTGTCTGTAGGCAGGGATCAGCAAAATGGAGTCGTGGTCAGCTTTTCCGAAAGGGGGGCGGGGCAGGGCCTTATATGCGTCGCGGAAGTTAGAGTAACAATGATCCAAGGTTTTTCCACCCCTGGTTGCGCAATCGATATGCTGATAAAATTTAGGGACAAGGCTATGCTCACTGAGTCTGTACATAGTCAAATCAAATCAAATCAAAATTAATCTGTCACCTGCGCCAAACACATTACAGTGAAATGCTTTCTTACAGGATCTAACCAACAGTGCAATTTTTAAGTAAAAAAAAGGTATTCGGTGAACAATAGGTAGGTAAAGAGACAAAAAAACTGTAAAAAATACAGTGAAAAATAACTGTAGAGAGGCTATATACAGTAGAGAGGCTATATACAGTAGAGAGGCTATATACAGTAGAGAGGCTATAACAGGAGAGAGGCTATATACATTAGAGAGGCTATATACAGTAGAGAGACTATATACAGTAGAGAGGCTATATACAGTAGAGACGCTATAACAGGAGACAGGCTATATACAGTAGAGAGGCTATATACAGTAGAGACGCTATATACAGTAGTGAGGCTATATACAGTAGAGACGCTATATACAGTAGAGAGGCTATATACAGTAGAGAGGCTATATACAGTAGAGAGGCTATATACAGTAGAGAGGCTATATACAGCAGAGAGGCTACATACAGTAGAGACGCTATATACAGTAGAGAGGCTATAACAGGAGAGAGGCTATATACAGTAGAGAGGCTATAACAGGAGAGAGGCTATATACAGTAGAGACGCTATATACAGTAGAGAGGCTATATACAGTAGAGAGGCTATATACAGTAGAGAGGCTATATACAGTAGAGAGGCTATATACAGCAGAGAGGCTACATACAGTAGACAGGCTATATACAGTAGAGAGACTATATACAGTAGAGAGGCTATATACAGCAGAGAGGCTATATACAGTAGACAGGCTACATACAGTAGAGAGGCTCTATAGAGTAGAGAGGCTATAACAGGAGACAAGCTATATACAGTAGAGAGGCTATATACAGTAGACAGGCTATATACAGTAGAGAGGCTATATACAGTAGACAGGCTATATACAGTAGAGAGGCTATATACAGTACACAGCCTATATACAGTACACAGGCTATATACAGTAGTGAGGCTATATACAGTAGAGAGGTTATATACAGTAGAGAGACTATATACAGTAGAGAGGCTATATACAGTAGACAGGCTATATACAGTATAGAGGCTATATACAGTAGAGAGGCTATATACAGTAGACAGGCTATATACAGTAGCGAGGCTATATACAGTAGTGAGGCTATATACAGTAGACAGGCTATATACAGTAGAGAGGTTATATACAGTAGAGAGGCTATATACAGTAGAGAGGCTATATACAGTAGAGAGGTTATATACAGTAGACAGGCTATATACAGTAGAAAGGTTATATACAGTAGAGAGGCTATATACAGTAGACAGGCTATATACAGTAGACAGGCTATATACAGTATAGAGGCTATATACAGTAGAGAGGCTATATACAGTAGACAGGCTATATACAGTAGCGAGGCTATATACAGTAGTGAGGCTATATACAGTAGACAGGCTATATACATTAGAGAGGCTATATACAGTAGAGAGGTTATATACAGTAGAGAGACTATATACAGTAGAGAGGCTATATACAGTAGACAGACTATATACAGTATAGAGGCTATATACAGTAGAGAGGCTATATACAGTAGACAGGCTATATACAGTAGCGAGGCTATATACAGTAGTGAGGCTATATACAGTAGACAGGCTATATACAGTAGAGAGGTTATATACAGTAGCGAGGCTATATACAGTAGAGATGCTATATACAGTAGAGAGGTTATATACAGTAGACAGGCTATATACAGTAGAGAGGTTATATACAGTAGAGAGGCTATATACAGTAGAGAGGCTATATACAGTAGACAGGCTATATACAGTAGACAGGCTATATACAGTAGAGAGGTTATATACAGTAGACAGGCTATATACAGTAGAGAGGCTATATACAGTAGACAGGCTATATACAGTAGAGAGGCTATATACAGTACACAGCCTATATACAGTACACAGGCTATATACAGTAGTGAGGCTATATACAGTAGAGAGGTTATATACAGTAGAGAGACTATATACAGTAGAGAGGCTATATACAGTAGACAGGCTATATACAGTATAGAGGCTATATACAGTAGAGAGGCTATATACAGTAGCGAGGCTATATACAGTAGCGAGGCTATATACAGTAGACAGGCTATATACAGTAGAGAGGTTATATACAGTAGAGAGGCTATATACAGTAGAGAGGCTATATACAGTAGAGAGGTTATATACAGTAGAGAGGTTATATACAGTAGACAGGCTATATACAGTAGAGAGGTTATATACAGTAGAGAGGCTATATACAGTAGAGAGGCTATATACAGTAGACAGGCTATATACAGTAGACAGGCTATATACAGTAGAGAGGCTATATACAGTAGACAGGCTATATACAGTAGAGAGGTTATATACAGTAGACAGGCTATATACAGTAGAGAGGCTATATACAGTAGAGAGGCTATATACAGTAGACAGGCTATATACAGTAGACAGGCTATATACAGTAGAGAGGCTATATACAGTAGACAGGCTATATACAGTAGAGAGGCTATATACAGTAGACAGGCTATATACATTAGCGAGGCTATAACAGGAGCGAGGCTATATACAGTAGAGAGGCTATATACAGTAGCGAGGCTATATACAGTGGAGAGGCTATATACAGTAGAGAGGCTATATACAGTAGACAGGCTATATACAGTATAGAGGCTATATACAGTAGAGAGGCTATATACAGTAGACAGGCTATATACAGTATAGAGGCTATATACAGTAGAGAGGCTATATACAGTAGAGAGGCTATATACAGTAGCGAGGCTATATACAGCAGTGAGGCTATAACAGGAGCGAGGCTATATACAGTAGAGAGGCTATATACAGCAGTGAGGCTATAACAGGAGCGAGGCTATATACAGGCACATGTACTTGTAAGTATGGTTAAAGTGACTATGCATATATGATAAACAGAGAGTAGCAGCCGCGTAAAAAAGGGGTTGGGGGGGGGGGCACACAATGCAAATAGTACTGGAAGCCATTTGATTACCTGTTCAGGAGTCTTATGGCTTGGGGGTAAAAATGGCTTAGAAGCCTTTAGGTCCTAGACTTGGCACTCCGGTACCGCTTGCCATGCGGTAGTAGAGAGAACAGTCTGTGACTGGGGTGGATGGGGTCTTTCACAATATTTAGGGCCTTCCTCTGACACCGCCTGGTGTTATTCTAGTTTGTTGGTGATTTGGACACCACGGAACTTTAAGCTCTCAACCTGCTCCACTACAGCCTCGTCGATGAGAATGGGGGCGTGCTCTGTCCTCCTTTTCTTGTAGTCCACGATCATCTCCTTAGTTTTGGTCACGTTGAGGAATAGGTTGTTATTCTGGCACCACCCGGCCAGGTCTCTGACCTCCTCCCTTTAGGTTGTCTTGTCATTGTCGGTGATCAGGCCTACGACTGTTGTGTCGTCTGCCAACTTAATGATGGTGTTGGAGTAGTGCTTTGCCACACAGTCGTGGGTGAACAGGGAAAAAAGGAGGGGACTGAGCACGCACCCCTGAGGGGCTCCAGTGTTGAGGATCAGCGTGGCAGATGTGTTGCTACCTACCCGTACCACCTGGGGAGGCCCGTCAGGAAGTCCAGGATCCAGCTGCAGAGGGATGTGTTTAGTCCCAGGATCCTTAGCTTAGTGATGAGCTTTGAGGGTACTATAGTGTTGAACGCTGAGCTGTAGTCAATGAATAGCATTCTCACGTAGGTGTTCCTTTTGTCCAGGTGGGAAAGGGCATTGTGGAGCGCAATAGAGATTGCATCATCTGTTTGGGCGGTATGCAAATTGGAGTGGGTCTAGGGTTTCTGGGATAATGGTGTTGATGTGAGCCATTACCAGCCTTTCAAAGCACTTCATTGCTACGGACGTGAGTGATACGGGTCTGTAGTCATTTAGGCAGGTTGCCTTAGTGTTCATGGGCACAGGGACTATGGTGGTCTGCTTGAAACATGTTGTATTACATACTCAATCAGGGACATGTTGAAAATGTCAGTGAAGACATCTGCCAGTTTGGTTAGCACACATAGGGAGCACACGTCCTGGTAATCCGTCTGGCCCCGCAGCCTTGTGAATGTTGACCTGTTTAAAGCTCTTGCTCACGTCGGCTACGGGGAGCGTAATGACACAGTCGTCCGGAACAGCTGATGCTCTCATGCATGCCTCAGTGTTGCTTGCCTCGAAGCAAGCATAGAAGTGATTTAGCTCATCTGGTAGACTCGTGTCACTGGGCAGCTCGCGGCTGTGCTTCTCTTTGTAGTCAAAGCTTTCCTTAAGTTTGGGTCAGTCACAGTGGTCAGGTATTCTGCCACTGTGTGCTCTCTGTTTAGGGCCAAATAGCATTCTTGTTTGCTCTGTGTTTTTGTTAATTCTTTCCAATTTGTCAAGTAATTATCGTTTTATTTTCTCATGATTTGGTTGGGTCTAATTGTGTTGCTGTCTTAGGGCTTTGTGGGGGGTCTGTTTGTGTTTGTGAACAGAGCCCCAGGACCAGCTTGCTGAGGGGACTCTTCTCCAGGTTCATCTCTCTGTAGATGATGGCTTTGTTCTGGAAGGTTTGGGAATCGCTTCCTTTTAGGTGGTTGTAGAATTTAATGTATCTTCTCTGGATTTTAAACATTAGCGGGTATCGGCCTATTTCTGCTCTGCATTATTTGGTGTTTTACGTTGTATGTCTCTCTCTCTTTCACTCTATCATTATCTCTTTCTCTCGATCTCTCTCTCTCTCTTTCTATATCTCACTCTCTCTTTCTCTCTCTCTCTCTTTCACTCTCTCTCTCTTTCTATATCTCACTCTCTCTCTCTCTCTTTCTATATCTCTCTCTCTCTCTATCTCACTCTCTCTCTCTCTTTCTATATCTCTCTCTCTCTTTCTATATCTCACTCTCTCTTTCTCTCTCTCTCTTTCTATATCTCTCTCTTTCTCTCTTTCTATATCTCTCTCTCTCTCTATATATATATATATATATATCTCTCTCTCTCTCTCTCTCTCTCTCTTTCTATATCTCTCTCTCTCTCTATCTCACTCTCTCTCTCTCTCTCTCTTTCTATATCTCTCTCTCTCTTTCTATATCTCACTCTCTCTTTCTCTCTCTCTCTCTGTGCACTGTGTGCATCTCTCCAGCTTAACTCCAGAGAGAAGAGAAGGGCTCCCTCCCTCTATCCTTCCCTTTCGTTGCCGCCATCTCCCACTGCGGGTAATGTGAATGGACTTAGTCTCCTGGATGCCACAGCCCTCTCTAGCTCTCTATGTCTCCCAGGCAAATCCACTGCAGCCTTTCACAAGGGAACACAAGTCTGCAGTCTGTGGGGAGCGATTGGAAGGGATGGGTTTGGTCTTGGACTTGAGGATCCCACTGTACCGTCTGCACACTGCCTGGCTCACCATCCTGACAGAGCTTTGTTTTGAATCCACAAGAACTTGACATATGCCTCAAATCGTTTGCTCTCGCTATGCTGGGGACCCCATGGTCTCCGCCTTTGATCAGAGACAGAGCCTTGTGTTGTCTGGTGAGTGTGTGTGTAGGGGGGGCAGAAACAGTGTGTGTGTGGGGGGGGGGGCAGAAACAGCTGACGCTAGTCCGGAACTCTGATTTCTCTCTTCGTTCAGTTATCTTTTACACGGCTATTGAAACTTCAATACAAAACAATGTTAGACAGACATACTGTATAGACAAATGAAAATATCCAAATCAATGCTCCTTGACCTTGACCTTTTTGACTTCAATTCTATTATTTTATGGCATGAAATGCAATAACCATTTCACGTTGATAATGGAATAAAGGATAAAGAACATGAAGACAATTTACTTAAAGTATCCAGTCAAGAGACAGAGCTTGTCTGTCTGTTATTGTAACGACATACCAATAAGGTGTTTACCTTATCAAAAGCAGGCATTTGTAGTTCTCAGTCTGAGATATACCACGTAATATAGCAATAGCAGTCTGGATAGCATCCCTCTCTCTCTCGCATCTCTCTTTTCTCTCTCTCTGCCTCTTCCTTCCCCAGACTCCCATCGCTCTGGGACCCACTGATCGCTCTAGTAGCAGACTCTTCCTCACTCTCTCGTCCTCACTCTTTCTGCCTCACTCTCTCGTCCTCTCTCTCTCGTCCTCTCTCTCTCGTCCTCTCTCTCTCTCTGCCTCTCTGCCTCTGTACGGCTTCTACTGTTAGACTAATAATATCCTAAACCAATGATCAACTAAATGTTCTCTCTAGCTAGACATTGGAGGTGGTGGCAGTGAAGGAGGGGGATAGATACCTAGAGAACAGTGATTGAGCGATGTGTAAAATAGGTCAGTTCTCAGAGCTCTGATCGCTAGAGCATGGCCTCGGCATTTCATGCTACATACATTAGCTGGATTTTAAGAGTTTCCCTCCATGGATGTTTTAAGCTTAATTTCGTGGAAGTGCGGACTGGCTGATGAAGCTAGGGGCACATGGGGGCACTACCTGGCATCGGGGAAGCTAGGGGCACATGGGGGCACTACCTGGCATCGGGGAAGCTAGGGGCACATGGTGGCATCGGGGAAGCTAGGGGAACATGGGGGCACTACCTGACATCTGGGAAGCTAGGGGCACTACCTGGCATCGGGGAAGCTAGGGGCACATGGGGGCACTACCTGGCATCGGGGAAGCTAGGGGCACATGGGGGCACTACCTGGCTTCGGGGAAGCTAGGGGCACATGGGGGCACTACCTGGCTTCGGGGAAGCTAGGGGCACATGGGGGCACTACCTGACATCGGGGAAGCTGGGGACACATGGGGGCACTACCTGACATCGGGGAAGCTAGGGTCACATGGGGGCACTACCTGGCATCGGGGAAGGGTGGTATTAAGTGGGAATCCCAATGCCACTGTGCACTCTCTGGATGCGCCATATTGTTTTCATGTTAACCTCTTCATCTTATTTTCATTTCTTAGTGTTATCACACAAAGATAATTAAACGTAGCCAAATAGGCCTGGGTAGAGAGTGTGTGTGTGTGTGTGTGTGTGTGTGTGTGTGTGTGTGTGTGTGTGTGTGTGTGTGTCCCATCCCATTCAGAATGCAAGGGGTCTGCATAGTGTCCAGTCCTCTGTCTGCTATTGTGACTGTCGTCAAGGTGCAGCCCTTTCTTATACATTATCACCGCTAGTGTACCAGAGCTCTTTGCTCACCCCTAGTGGCAATGTGCAGTTGATACTCAGAGAACCAATCAACAACTAATGTTGTTTACTCTCTCAATTCAAGGTCCAGTGGGCAGCAGCTAAAATGACCAACTTGTTTGATATCCATAAGCTTTTGATACAGAACAATGTAGTGTAATAACAACATAAGAACCAAGTCATGGACCTGCAGGGAAATAAATACATTTTATTTGTCACGTGTCGAATACAACAGGTGTAGTAGACCTCACAGTGAAATGCTGAATACAACAGGTGTAGTAGACCTCACAGTGAAATGCTGAATACAACAGGTGTAGTAGACCTCACAGTGAAATGCTGAATACAACAGGTGTAGTAGACCTCACAGTGAAATGCTGAATACAACAGGTGTAGTAGACCTCACAGTGAAATGCTGAATACAACAGGTGTAGTAGACCTCACAGTGAAATGCTGAATACAACAGGTGTAGTAGACCTCACAGTGAAATGCTGAATACAACAGGTGTAGTAGACCTCACAGTGAAATGCTTACTTACCTGCCCTTCACCAACAATGCAGTTTTAAGAAAAATACCTACAAAATATACGAAATAAAAGTAACCAATAATTAAAGACCAGCAGTGAAATAACAATAGTGAGGCTATATATAGGGGGTGCCGGTACAGAGTGAATGTCTGGGTAGCCATTTGATTAGATGCTCAAGAGTCTTATGGCTTGGGTGTAGAAGCTGATTAGATGCCTCTTGGACCGAGACTTGGCGCTCCGGTACAGCTTACCGTGCGGTAGCAGAGAGAACAGTCTATGTAGTTGTTTTCTAGCAGAGAGAACAGTCTATGTAGTTGTTTTCTAGCAGAGAGAACAGTCTATGTAGTTGTTTTCTAGCAGAGAGAACAGTCTATGTAGTTGTTTTCTAGCAGAGAGAACAGTCTATGTAGTTGTTTTCTAGCGTTTGACGGTAAAGTATATTAGATTATTTTGCCAGAATTGAAAATCTCCTGAGGGGATGAGATGAAAAAAGGGTGACTGCACTTCCTGATTTGGCCTCATTTTAGATTTGGTTAATTAAGAAATGCTGGCAGCCATGACTGAATTCAAATGTGAGTTGGTTTCGGGGTGTGGTTTGACGTGGTTGTCTCGTATGTGTGTTTGCAGGTGGGAAGAATTATCTAAATTATTACACCAATTAACTTCAGACGGCTGGTGTTCAACCGTGGCAAAGTTGGTTTGACTACTGGGCTAGTTAGGGACCGTCAATAAATTACACAATGTAATTGAGACAATATTGTCCAATTTACTCATATATGTTGCACACCTCATTAACACTAGAATGCGCTAAAGCAGTCATTTTGATTTTCAATATTTGTATATGAATTTTATACTATTTATAGTTTGAGGTTTTTACATATTATTCCACATTGTGTAATTTAACAATGGTCCCTAAATAGCTCCATAGGTACATCCTAAATCCACCCAAATTTACCACAGGCATTGCGATTGTGTCCCGTACAGCTGCACTCCGAATTGATGATGACTTGTGTGCCTCCAGCTGTGGGCAGGGTTGAAACAAACACAACCTTCATTTACATTGTAATGCTTTCACGACCGCAAGTCTCATTAAACTCTATTTTGTACAAGATTGACTTTGCTCTGGATAAGAGCGTCTGCTAAATGACTTAAATGTAATGTAATGTAAGACAAATGATCCCATTTACACTTTGAAGTCAATTTTGAGAGTTGAATAAATGTTTCTGACTCACATCGATGCCACAAAGGCCGTTTATCTTGATTTTTTTAGGGGCAATTGCTCGTTACCTTAATGAGTGTCATTGTTTGTAATTCTGCACTGAGCCCTCCCCTCCACCAACAGCCGCTATTGTCGACAATGTGTCATCATCAACCGTGTACAAAATCCCTCTCCTCCCCCAGCCTCACCCCTTAGATTACAAGGGGCGGTCCAAGTATTTAACCTGACTGCCGTGTAGTAGCGGTAGCTATAGCACTGCATAATTAAACACCATTGCCCCCAAGCTAAACGCTAATCTAGGCTGTCCCCCCACTTTCCTTTAATCGGCCACATCCACCTGATCTGGCAATTTACCAAAATCATTGATTTGAGAAATTATCCAGTAAACTTGCAAGTTGTGATTGGGTGGGTCTTTAATGGCATGATCAGATGGGTCACGTTGACGTCCGCTGCTGTGCTAATTGTGGCTAATTTACTGTGAAGTTGAGTTGAGGCTTGTGTTGTTTGGGGACTACTCTAATGGTATTTATGTTCGTCAAGTGAATCTCGCAAAGCACTTTTGTTGATACAAGCTCAGAGATGGACTGTTGTGGACTGAGTGTTGATATCAAATCAAATTTATTTATATAGCCCTTCATACATCAGCTGATATCTCAAAGTGCTGTACAGAAACCCAGCCTAAAACCCCAAACAGCAAACAATGCAGGTGTAAAAGCACGTGTACAATGAACGTGTACAATGTTTGCACTTGCAAACTCTAAAGAGGCTTGACTGTGAAGAAATTAAATCATCACATTGGTCTTTTCTAGTCATTATTTTCTGATGGATTAGATTGGTTTCTTGTAACTGTGTGGATTTATGGGAGGAGCCATGTGGAAAGAATGGAATTGTCTCACAATTTAGGAAATAGGTCATGTAGGCTGTTATTTCCCATTTAGGGTAATTTACCAAAGCTAACGAAATCTTCTGTATTTTTGGTAGCTAACAGAAAATCAATTTATCAAATGTTTGGGTCCTAAGTCAAACCAAATACTTCAATAACTTTAAAAAACAGTATAGTATTAATGTATTATGTCTGTGCCCATATTGTCCACGAGTTGCTAGTAGATAGACCATATTGTTCAAAAGAAAATTGCATCATTTACTTAAAAAAAAAACATATATTCACCACCAATGGCATTGTTTTCAAGTAACTCTGAATCTCTTCTAACTATTGACTTTTTTTACAACTGCCACCAGTTTACATATTGACACAATAAAATTAAGAAAAGTTTAATATATATATATATATATATATATATATATATATATATATATATATATATATAATATATATAAAGGATATTTCATGCTGAAACCCTCATATTGAACACCAATGGTATTTACTAAGTTGATGATTTGTATGTAGGTTAATGTTTTACAGCTTTATCACATTATTTTGTATAATTGTATTGAATTATTTCATATATTTTACATGTGTTAAAGTCCCACAGGGGGCCAGACACCTGTGATAGTCTGAAGTACTCAAAAGGGCCAATAGAAAAAAAATATATCAGAAAGTCTGGTAGTTTACTGGTAAATTTAGAAAATGTTCATTAATATACCCTTCCTTCTCCACCTTATTCTCACCCTATAAACAATTCCACACGCTGGAATATTGAGAACCCATAATGGGGATCATTATGATCATATTTTAACTTAGAACCATAACAAAGTTGCTCTCTGTTTTAATGTTATATACAATGATCTGCTTGTAATCCTTGTACAAAAGTGCTCTACACTAAATATACATCTTATTGGTGGGTATCAATCTTCCCTGTGCACATGTCATGTGCTATAAAAGGGTTTAATGAGACGGAACTGGGTCCAGAGGGGGATGCTCTCACTTAGTCCCTGTCCGCTCTTATATATAGATATATATATATACAGTATATATATATATATACAGTATATTGGGGCCTATCCACTCATTAGATGCTTCAACCTAATGACTGCCCTCCACTGCAGACACTTTTACATGGGTTTCAAACTGCAGTCTTCTCCTTTGTCCTAAAAACACTCCATTAACTTCTGACTGTAACCTTTATTTCAAGGCCACATTTTCTGTCCTGTTTCGGCCAAATTGCTAGAATGTGTTTGGTCTCTGGGTGAACTTCTCATCTCCCTCTGGGTTTCACTATGGTCTAGGATCTCTGTTTCAGGGTGAACTTCTCACCTCCCCTGGGATTCACTATGGTCTAGGATCTCTGTTTCAGGGTGAACTTCTCACCTCCCTTTTCGGTTTCACTATGGTCTAGGATCTCTCTTTCAGGGTGAACTTCTCACCTCCCTCTGGGTTTCACTATGGTCTAGGATCTCTGTTTCAGGGTGAACTTCTCACCTCCTTCTGGGATTCACTATGGTCTAGGATCTCTCTTTCAGGGTGAACTTCTCACCTCCCTCTGGGTTTCACTATGGTCTAGGATCTCTCTTTCAGGGTGAACTTCTCACCTCCCTCTGGGATTCACTATGGTCTAGGATCTCTGTTTCAGGGTGAACTTCTCACCTCCCCTGGGATTCACTATGGTCTAGGATCTCTCTTTCAGGGCCCTATTATTATTCAATTTAAACGTCAATCCTATTTACGGCTCCTCTTTCCCCTCGTCTGCCCGGGGCCATGAAACGATTCATCCGGCGGGCTCCATGTCTCCACAGCCTGTCATAACGCCTCTGTTGGGATACGTGTGGTGGAGACCAGTGTGTGTGTGTGTGTGTGTGGAGGTGGTAGACTGTCTGACTCAGTCTCCCAGACTTCCATGCTGAGGTCATTGTCTGGTACATGATGCCCTTCTGATAACTTGCAGAGCATGATGACTTGTCATCCTTATCCATAGCCCCCCCCCCCCCCCACACACCAATGCACACACACACACAAACACACCAATGCACACACACACACACTTGCACTCGCGCACACACACACACACACACACACACACACACACACACACACACACACACACACACACACACACACACACACACACACACACACACACACACACACACACACACACACACACACACACACACACACACACACACACACACACACACCTGGTTTGAGGTGAGAAGGCCCACCTGAGCATTCCTCTCGCTATAACACTTCATCATGATCAAAGAGGATTAATGCCAAAGCCTGTAAGAGCTCAAGGAAACCACTCCTCCTCTGTCAATCAAATTACCACTACACATCTGCGTAGTGTTAATCACCGAGGCTGGTGGCACATTTAATTGATATAAAGGCTGACTGTAATGTTGCAGTATGAGGCAGTTTCGTGTAAAAAAAATATATATATAAAAAAAGCTTCCCATCTTGAATTCTGGATTGACATCAACAATGACAAGCAATAGAAGAAGAAAACTGCTTACATAGAAATATTTAGAAATATGCCCGAGTGCCTCGTATCTGCCTTCCAAACGCAGGCAGACAGATAGACAGACAGACAGACAGACATGGTGCAAGAGACAGCTCACAATATGTGTAAGAGAGAGAGAGAGAGAGAGAGAGAGAGAGAGAGAGAAAGAGAGCGAGAGAGAGAAAGAGAGAGCGAGAGAGAGAGAGAGAAAGAGAGAAAGAGAGAGAGAGAGAAAGAGAGAGAGAGAGAAAGAGAGAGAGAGAGAGAGAGAGAGAGAGAGAGAGAGAGAGAGAGAGAGAGAGAGACAGAGAGAGATTAGAAGAGGTTTACCACCTCCTCACCACCTCTCCCTTGGCATCCCAATTTGTACCCCTGTGGAACCGTCCAGGTCAGCAGAAAGGCGGGTTAAAGGATGTAAAGACATGACATCACCTCATGTTTTTGTTGTTGTTGCTTCCTGTTCCTTGTCTCATTTTAACGTCTCCTGCCCAATTAAAGGGGTGGAAAGCGGTAACCGTAACCAGGAGGCACAGTGATGTTTTAGGCAGAAGAGAAAAGAAGTTGAGCTAATGTCTGATTGACAACCACAGGTAGACAATAGGCAAATGGCATCATTAAAAAACAATGCGAGAAGCTAGCTATACCTGGGCGAGGCTCACAGAAACCCGCACGGCGTCGCTCCTTCGCGTGGCATCAGAGGCAAGGACGCTCGCAGCTGCGCTGCTAACAACAGAGTTGTTTCCCCCTGTTTTAATATCCCCTTTCAGGCTGCTTCATAAAACGAAGGGAAAGACCAAAGGAGAGGAGCTATACATGAGAGTTTTAACTGTTAGAGTGGTTGGGTGTGATGTCTGGATGGATGGAAGCTTCAAACACTAGGGCTCCTCCAATGACTGGATCTCCAGCCTCACTGACTTGTTCGTTCCACTGACTGCTGTGTCTGTTATTGCTGACCTGTTTCGCTTATCAGGAGAAGCAGCTTGATTATATACTGCATCCAAAACAAAGGGTTTCCTCTTGATGGGGATGAAAGGGGGGAGAGATAGGGGGTAAGGTAATATATGTTGTGTTAGAGGGATAAGCATAACTTAGAGAGTATCCTGTCACCTTTGACTGAGGTGTCCGACCCGATTAGCCCTCTCTATGTGTTATACACTGTCACCTGGGAGTTGCAGAGAAAGTCATTTGTTAATGTTGCAACCATGAAAAGTCCTCTCCTCGACACTATGTACGTAAATACACTTGTGTTTGTACAGTGTGTGTGTGTGTGTGTTTCTACTAGCGTGTGTGTGTTTGTCTCTGTGTGTGTCTAGTAGTATGTGTGTGTTTGTGTGTGTGTGTGTCTAGTAGTATGTGTGTGTTTGTCTCTGTGTGTGTTTGTCTCTGTGTGTGTCTAGTAGTATGTGTGTGTGTGTGTGTGTGTGTGTGTGTGTGTGTGTGTGTGTGTGTGTGTGTGTGTGTGTGTGTGTGTGTGTGTGTGTGTGTGTGTGTGTGTGTGTGAGTTTCTACTAGTGTGTGTGTGTGTGTGTGTGTGGGCGTTTGTGTGTGTGTGTGTTTGTATGCGTGTGTTTGTCTCTGTGTGTGTTTGTCTCTGTGTGTGTCTAGTAGTATGTGTGTGTTTGTGTGTGTGTGTGTCTAGTAGAATGTGTGTGTGTGTGTGGGTTTCTACTAGTGTGTGTGTGTGTGTTTGTATGTGTGTGTGTCTAGTAGTATGTGTGTGTTTGTGTGTGTGTGTGTGTCTAGTAGTATGTGTGTGTTTGTGTGTGTGTGTGGGTTTCTACTAGTGTGTGTGTGTGTGTGTGTGTGTGTGTGTGTGCGTTTGTGTGTGTGTGTGTATGTTCATCGTTGGTACTCTTTGGCAAATGGCAGCGTGCATATGCAGGCAGCCAAGGAGAAAAGGGAATGTGAAATCACTTGACTGCTGACTGTCCCGCAGAGGCGCCTCGGGCTGTTACACATTTGCATTGAGTTACTTTATGATCAGGCCAGTATGTTATTGAAATATGATCTCTTTAGCCCGGCTCATTCTGCCACCAAATGACAGAATCTAAGCACATCGATGCAGACCAAATATCAAATAGAGGGCACTTGCCATTAAGGACACAAAGACATTTTGATCCAAGGTGCCATATCTCTCTCTCTCCTCACTCTAGCGTTTTGATATTGGGCCAAATAGTGAAATGACTAATCCATAGCCAACTGGAATCTCAAGAAAAATAATAAAAACATACAAAAAAAAAAAAAAAAATCTATTTTTATTTTTTATTTTAATTTTACATTTGGCTGACACAAATATGTATGAAGACTAAAGGTAGACAATTATCTATACGCAATTCTCAACACTTTGCTATTTGCATGTTGTAATTCTTTTTCTTAAGAAATAACTTGTGTTTTGGATAGATGGATAGATGTCTGTCACAGATATAATGGTGTTTGTAGTGTTCAGAGACGTCGCGGTGAGAGATAAATAGTTTTCTCATTCCCCAACAGAAATTGGATTTCGACACTATGCATCGTCTTAGACAGCTGCATGTTCAGCTCATAATTGTCATAGACCGACTCGCTTGTTGCCGAGTGCATTAGACCAATAAATAAATAATGAAATAAATAAAATAAACTGCATGCACATTTCAAATCCATAAACGCATCTAATCTCCTGTGAAAAGGATTGGGAACGGGTAGATGGGGACACATTTCCGCGTTGCGCCATTAAGTAAATTGAAGCCAATCAAATAGAGGACATAGAGCACTATTGTAATACGGCTTAGCTAGTGGGCTTTGACTGGGACATAACAATTGTCATATCAATGAACGAATGCAGTCCTGCGTGGTTAACATGCTAATTTACCCCAGGAACTTAATTTAACCTGTAAATGGATGACGTTACACAATCACATTGTAACTTTAAGAATGTACAAAACATGATATTGTTAGTAACTATTAAATTAAACAAATAACTTTTTAAAGTCATATTATTTCTGTTTTTGTGTGTTGCACAAGTAAGACAGAGAACAGCAAGAGCACGTAGGACCAACAACTCTCCTGGTAAATAGTTAGATCTTTGGGAAGCGTTTTGAAGCAGATAACCTGGGTTTTTATCCTCATTGTTTCTAATATCTCTGCCTGAATCAAAGATAGGTCTGGCCTGTTTGGATGTTCTTTGCCTGTCCCTCTATCTTAGCCAATAATACCTCAATTAGAAATAGGCGAATGAGAACTTTCTCTAGCTCTGTCCCCTCTGTCTGCTGTTCAGCAGCATATGTTCCTGTTACTTTGGGTAGGTGAGAACTAGCTGACAGTAAACCTGGCCTTTGCTGACCTTGTTTCTTGCCAGGATGCAATTTGTGTGTGTGTGTGTGTGTGTGTGTGTGTGTGTGTGTGTGTGTGTGTGTGTGTGTGTGTGTGTGTGTGTGTGTGTGTGTGTGTGTGTGTGTGTGAGAGATACATTTTTTTTTATTCAGCCTTGACCTTTAAAATGATCCACTGTACCGTTGAAAAGTTGGCTTGTTTAATGACAGAGACTACCAAATTCAGGTGCTGAGAGATGTGTGTTCTGAGCCTGGCAATACGGGTGTGAGATGAGACTGTTTCATGGTCCTTCGAGCCGGATGAGGGCCCAGGACAGAGTAACGGTGATAAATACAGTGACTTGGCCCAAGTGGTCAGTTTCACAATAGAGTGGACAACTTCAATATAAAACAATATCATTTTGATACACATTTATTTTTGTATTTTTTTTATTTCACCTTTATTTAACCAGGTAGGCAGTTGAGAACAAGTTCTCATTTACAATTGCGACCTGGTCAAGATAAAGCAAAGCAGTTCGACAGATACAACGACACAGAGTTACACATGGAGTAAAACAAACATACAGTCGATAATACAGTAGAAACAAGTCTATATACGATGTGAGCAAATGAGGTGAGATAAGGGAGGTAAAGGCAAAAAATGCCATGGTGGCAAAGTAAATACAATATAGAAAGTAAAACACTGGAATGGTAGTTTTGCAATGGAAGAATGTGCAAAGTGGAAATAAAAATAATGGGGTGCAAAGGAGCAAAATAAATAAATAAATAAAATAAATACAGTAGGGAAAGAGGTAGTTGTTTGGGCTAAATTATAGGTGGGCTATGTACAGGTGCAGTAATCTGTGAGCTGCTCTGACAGCTGCTCTGCTCTGACACATCAGTCTATATATAAATAAAACAATGACTATTTTAATGACTGTTGCTATATTGCTGTATACCGTTTCCATATAGTGCCCAACACTTCATAGTATGACAGCATCTGATACATCAGCCCAGCTTGGCTGAGGCTGTGACCGTGTATGTTCCTTCAGTGAGTACTTGCCACTGTTCACCAAGGATTTCCGGAAGGGATATCTCCCAGACTCACGCTGCATATAAAGACACTTTGTACGTAATGTGCAAATATGTGAGCCCTTGCTGTACACATATGATTAGGTCTGTGGACCACCACACAACCGCCACCTCCGCAGGTCCTCCACTTCTTTCAGATTTTTATTCACAACTGCTGAGCAGGAAAAAGGATTGGGGGAGACAGGGGGTAGTGGAAGGAGGGGGCAAAGAGACATTTGCGTACTCATCAATTCCCCCCTCGCCCCTCTCGTTCGTTCGCTTCATGCGGACTCCCTCTTCTGTCTCTCTGTCTCTTCTGTCTCTCTGTCTGTCTCTTCTGTCTCTCTGTCTGTCTCTTCTGTCTCTCTGTCTGTCTCTCTGTCTGTCTCTTCTGTCTCTCTGTATGTCTCTCTGTCTCTTCGTCTGTCTCTCTCTTCTGTCTCTCTGTCTGTCTCTCTGTCTCTTCGTCTGTCTCTTCGTCTGTCTCTCTGTCTCTTCGTCTGTCTCTCTGTCTCTTCGTCTGTCTCTTCTGTCTCTCTGTCTCTTCTGTCTCTTCTGTCTCTTCTGTCCCTCTCTGTCCCTCTGTCTCTTCTGTCCCTCTCTGTCCCTCTGTCTCTTCTCCCTCTGTCTCTTCTGTCTCTCTGTCTCTTCTGTCTCTGTCTCTTCTGTCTCTCTGTCTGTCTCTCTGTCTGTCTCTCTGTCTGTCTCTCTGTCTCTTCTGTCTCTTCTGTCTCTCTGTCTCTTCTGTCTCTGTCTGTTCTGTCTGTTCTGTCTCTGTCTCTTCTGTCTCTTCTGTCTCTTCTGTCTCTCTGTCTCTTCTGTCTCTTCTGTCTCTTCTGTCTCTCTGTCTCTCTGTCTCTTCTGTCTCTCTTGTCTCTCTCTGTCCCTCTGTCTCTTCTGTCTCTGTCTCTTCTGTCTCTCTGTCTGTCTCTTCTGTCTCTTCTGTCTCCCTGTCTCCCTGTCTCTTCTGTCTCTCTCTGTCTCTCTCTGTCCCTCTGTCTCTTCTCTCTCTGTCTCTTCTGTCTCTCTGTCTCTTCTGTCTGTCTCTCTGTCTCTTCTGTCTCTCTGTCCCTCTGTCTCTTCTGTCTCTCTCTGTCTCTTCTGTGTCTCTGTCTCTTCTGTCTCTCTCTCTGTCTCTTCTGTCTCTCTCCCTGTCTCTTCTGTCTCTCTCCCTGTCTCTTCTGTCTCTCTGTCTCTTCTGTCTCTCTGTCTCTTCTGTCTCTCTGTCTCTTCTGTCTCTCTGTCTCTTCTGTCTCTTCAGTCTCTTCAGTCTCTTCTGTCTCTCTCTCTGTCTCTTCTGTCTCTCTGTCTCTCTGTCTCTCTGTCTCTTCTGTCTCTTCTGTCTCTCTGTCTCTTCTGTCTCTCTGTCTCTCTGTCTCTTCTGTCTCTTCTGTCTCTCTGTCTCTCTGTCTCTTCTGTCTCTCTGTCTCTCTGTCTCTTCTGTCTCTCTCTCTGTCTCCCTGTCTCTCTCTCTGTCTCCCTGTCTCTTCTGTCTCTTCTGTCTCTCTGTCCCTTCTGTCTCTCTCTGTCTCTGCTGTCTCTGCTGTCTCTTCTGTCCCTCTGTGTCTCGTCTCTTCTGTCTCTCTGTCTCTTCTGTCTCTCTGTCTCTTCTGTCTCTCTGTCTCTTCTGTCTCTCTGTGTCTCTGTCTCTTCTGTCTCTCTGTCTCTTCTGTCTCTCTCTCTGTCTCTTCTGTCTCTCTGTCTCTCTCTCTCTTCTGTCTCTCTGTCTCTTCTGTCTCTCTGTCTCTTCTGTCTCTCTGTCTCTCTGTCTCTTCTGTCTCTCTGTCTCTTCTGTCTCTCTGTCTCTCTGTCTCTCCTGTCTCTTCTGTCTCTCTGTCTCTTCTGTCTCTCTGTCCCTCTGTCTCTCTGTCCCTCTGTCTCTTCTGTGTCTCTTCTGTGTCTGTCTCTCTGTCCCTTCTGTCTCTTCTGTCTCTTCTGTCTCTGTCTCTCTGTCTCTTCTGTCTCTTTGTCTCTTCGTGTCTCTGTCTCTCTGTCTCTTCTGTCTCTCTCTCTGTCTCTTCTGTCTCTTCTGTCTCTCTCTCTGTCTCCCTGTCTCTTCTGTCTCTCTCTCTCTGTCTCTCCTGTCTCTTCTGTCTCGCTGTCTCTTCTGTCCCTCTGTCTCTTCTGTGTCTCTCTGTCTGTCTCTCCTGTCTCTTCTGTCTCTCTGTCTCTTCTGTCCCTCTGTCTCTTCTGTCCCTCTGTCTCTTCTGTCCCTCTGTCTCTTCTGTCCCTCTGTCTCTTCTGTCCCTCTGTCTCTTCTGTCCCTCTGTCTCTTCTGTCTCTTCTGTCCCTCTGTCTCTTCTGTCCCTCTGTCTCTTCTGTCCCTCTGTCTCTTCTGTCCCTCTGTCTCTTCTGTCCCTCTGTCTCTTCTGTCCCTCTGTCTCTTCTGTCCCTCTGTCTCTTCTGTCCCTCTGTCTCTTCTGTCTCTTCTGTCTCTCTGTCTGTCTCTTCTGTCTCTCTGTCTGTCTCTCTCTGTCCCTCTGTCTCTCTGTCTCTTCTGTCTCTTCTGTCTCTCTGTCTCTTCTGTCCCTCTCTGTCCCTCTGTCTCTTCTGTCTCTCTGTCTCTTCTGTCTCTCTGTCTGTCTCTTCTGTCTCTCTGTCTGTCTCTTCTGTCTCTCTTTCTCTTCTGTATCTCTCTGTCCCTCTGTCTCTCTGTCTCTTCTGTCTCTCTGTCTCTTCTGTCTCTTCTGTCTGTCTTTCTGTCTCTTCTGTCCCTCTGTCTCTCTCTGTCTCTTCTGTCTGTCTCTCTGTCTGTCTCTTCTGTCTCTCTGTCTCTCTCTCTTCTGTCTCTCTCTCTGTCTCTTCTGTCTCTCTCTCTGTCTCTCTGTCTCTTCTGTCTCTGTCTCTGTCTCCCTGTCTCTTCTGTCTCTCTGTCTCTTCTGTCTCTTTGTCTGTCTCTCTGTCTCCCTGTCTCTCTCGGTCTCTTCTGTCTCTCTGTCTCTCTATCTCTTCTGTCTCTCTCTCTGTCTCCCTGTCTCTTCTGTCTCTCTGTCTCCCTGTCTCTCTGTCTCCCTGTCTCTAATAATGTTTTTATTAGTGTTTACTAATGTGTCATTCATTAACCGTCAGGCACCATGAGGAAACATCATCTATCCGACAAAGTGGAGGTTATTATCGCATTAAATCATTTTCCCAATATACCTGTGTGGCTCTGCGTGACAGGCCTGGTTTGGCTGCCTCCCTTCCCTTCCCTTTTCTCCTCCTCTCCCCTCCTCCGCTGTCCTCGCCCCATGCCCCGGGGGAAACTCTCCCAGCCATCATGAGATATGAGCCAGGCCTGTGATGAATATGATATTACCCGTGTCACTGGCTGAGCTCTCTGCTCTCGACTACTACATCTCTTTCTCCCTCTCTCTCTCTCTTTTTCTCCCTCTCTGTCTCTCTCGCTCTCGGCTTTTCTCTCTTTCTCTTACTCTCTCTCTCTCTTTCACTCTGTCTATCTCTCTCTCTCGCTTTGTCTACCTCTCTCTCTCACTCACTCTCTCTCCCTACATCTCACTTTCTCTTTATCAATCTCTCTCTCTCCCTACATTTCACTTTCTCTTTATCAATCTCTCTCTCTCCCTACATCTCACTTTATCAATCTCTCTCTCTCCCTACAGCTCACTTTCTCTTTATCAATCTGTCATTTATCATCCCTCTCTCTTTTTCTCTCTGTCTCTTCCAATCTTTTCCATGTCTGTGTCTTTCCATCTTCACTTTTCTTTCTCCATATTATCTCCAGCAGAACATGGTAAGCAGCATTGTACACCGTGTGAATGAACTTTAAACATCAGTCCAAGCTATTAGTTTCAACTGTCTGTTAGTGGACGTTGTAGTGATTCATCGGATATTTCAATATGCTTTGTTTCTGCGCCTGCATCCTAGCACTGCTCTCTCGCTCGCTCGCCCGCCCGCCCGCCCACCCACCCACCCACCCACCCACCCACCCACCCACCCACACACACACACCTAACAACTCTCTTTCTAATTCACAGCGCGGTGCCCCATACGGTCTCCCCAATTTTGCAACACCCGCAATAACATCTGCTAAATACGTATGTGTATGTGACCAATACAATGAGATTTTGATTTGTGCAGCGAGAACAGAACCCGGGCGGTCACAGTCCCCTTCGTTACAATATGCATCTCATTAGGTATCCGTGCTCAGCACCTCTGGGTATAGGCACACTAATGAGCCCGCCACATCCACGCCACATCATCCTCTATTGTTAATTACCACAGCTTAGCCTAGCTGCCTCTCCTTCTCTCCCACAGCCTGCCTACTGTAGGCCCACAATGAGCAGCCATGCCCCTGCAGCAGCCATGCCCCTGTGGCAGCCATGCCCCTACAGCAGCCATGCCCCTACAGCAGCCATGCCCCTGCGGCAGCCATGCCACTGTGGCAGCCATGCCACTGTGGCAGCCATGCCCCTACAGCAGCCATGCCCTTACAGCAGCCATGCCCTTACAGCAGCCATGTCCCTGCAGCAGCCATGTCCCTACAGCAGCCATGTCCCTACAGCAGCCATGTCCCTACAGCAGCCATGTCCCTACAGCAGCCATGCCCCTACAGCAGCCATGCCCCTACAGCAGCCATGTCCCTACAGCAGCCATGTCCCTACAGCAGCCATGCTCCCACAGCAGCCATGCCCCTACAGCAGCCATGTCCCTACAGCAGCCATGTCCCTACAGCAGCCATGCTCCTACAGCAGCCATGTCCCTACAGCAGCCATGCCCCTACAGCAGCCATGCCCCTGCAGCAGCCATGCCACTGTGGCAGCCATGCCCCTACAGCAGCCATGCCACTGTGGCAGCCATGCCCCTACAGCAGCCATGCCCCTACAGCAGCCATACTCCTACAGCAGCCATACAGCAGCCATGCCCCTACAGCAGCCATGCCCCTACAGCAGCCATGCCCCTACAGCAGCCATGCCCCTACAGCAGCCATGCCCCTACAGCAGCCATGCCCCTACAGCAGCCATGCCCCTACAGCAGCCATGCCCCTACAGCAGCCATGCCCCTACAGCAGCCATGCTCCTGCAGCAGCCATGCTCCTGCAGCAGTGACATAGCCTAGTACAGTAAGTTGTGGGGGGGGAGTCTGTGTGTTTATCCGTGCCAGGAGTCTAGTTGCAATGCTATTATTGAATCAGTGCTAAGCCTGAGCTGAGCCGGGGGCCATGACAGCACTGCTGCTTCGTTAAATAGGTTATTAGAAGCTCAGACTTACTGTATGGATTGGGGTTTGGGTCAGGTGTTTGTATACGATGTGAGCTGATGCACTGTTCTAACATGACGGAAGAACCTGGAATGAATCCACATCTGAATGTACATTACAAGTCGTTGTTCTCATAAATATGAATCTTGATAATTGTGATAGAAGTATTGTTCAATAACCAGATATTGCTAATCAATCACAAAGATACATGTTTGATAAAATATATATATGCATACCTCTCAGTGGTTAAGAGTTAAGCAGATACTGTGAGGTGGAATAATCTTTGTGTTAAAAGCCTGTTTTTAGCTCTGAAACGTTTTACATTGAATGGCAGGTGTGTAGAGGGGTTTCATCCCAATAACCCTTCATGCTGGACAGTCAGAATCAGCAGGAGTCCAGCTACATCCTGTTGCATGATTTGTTGAATTGGAGAGAAAAAAATATATAATTATTATCACTCTCTCCTTTGGATTCCCAAACTCAATTCATGATCCACATTGCACATGTTCGTAAAGCTGTGAAATAAGTACTGTTGGGTTTCATCTCATGATTGTTTCATTTGATGTTATCTTTATATCGAACAAAAAATCCAGTTTGAATAGCACATAATTACAATACTTGTTACACTGTACAACCCATAATAACTACACAGGAATAAGACCATTGTAAAGTCACTGTCCACCCCAGAATAACTACACAGGAATAAGGCCATTGTAAAGTCACTATACTTCCCATAATAACTACACAGGAATAAGACCATTGTAAAGTCACTATACTTCCCACAGGAATAAGACCATTGTAAAGTCACTATACTTCCCACAGGAATAAGACCATTGTAAAGTCACTATACTTCCCATAATAACTACACAGGAATAAGACCATTGTAAAGTCACTGTACAACCCATAATAACTACACAGGAATAAGACCATTGTAAAGTCACTGTACAACCCATAATAACTACACAGGAATAAGACCATTGTAAAGTCACTGTACATCCCAGAATAACTACACAGGAATAAGGCCATTGTAAAGTCACTATACTTCCCACAGGAATAAGGCCATTGTAAAGTCACTATACTTCCCACAGGAATAAGGCCATTGTAAAGTCACTATACTTCCCACAGGAATAAGGCCATTGTAAAGTCACTATACTTCCCACAGGAATAAGGCCATTGTAAAGTCACTGTACATCCCAGAATAACCACAGGAATAAGGCCATTGTAAAGTCACTATACTTCCCACAGGAATAAGGCCATTGTAAAGTCACTATACTTCCCACAGGAATAAGGCCATTGTAAAGTCACTATACTTCCCACAGGAATAAGGCCATTGTAAAGTCACTATACTTCCCACAGGAATAAGGCCATTGTAAAGTCACTGTACATCCCAGAATAACTACACAGGAATAAGGCCATTGTAAAGTCACTATACTTCCCACAGGAATAAGGCCATTGTAAAGTCACTGTACATCCCAGAATAACTACACAGGAATAAGGCCATTGTAAAGTCACTATACTTCCCACAGGAATAAGGCCATTGTAAAGTCACTGTACATCCCAGAATAACTACACAGGAATAAGGCCATTGTAAAGTCACTATACTTCCCACAGGAATAAGGCCATTGTAAAGTCACTATACTTCCCACAGGAATAAGGCCATTGTAAAGTCACTATACTTCCCACAGGAATAAGGCCATTGTAAAGTCACTATACTTCCCACAGGAATAAGGCCATTGTAAAGTCACTATACTTCCCACAGGAATAAGGCCATTGTAAAGTCACTATACTTCCCACAGGAATAAGGCCATTGTAAAGTCACTATACTTCCCACAGGAATAAGGCCATTGTAAAGTCACTATACTTCCCACAGGAATAAGGCCATTGTAAAGTCACTATACTTCCCACAGGAATAAGGCCATTGTAAAGTCACTATACTTCCCACAGGAATAAGACCATTGTAAAGTCACTATACTTCCCACAGGAATAAGGCCATTGTAAAGTCACTATACTTCCCACAGGAATAAGGTAAAGTCCATTGTAAAGTCACTATACTTCCCACAGGAATAAGGCCATTGTAAAGTCACTATACTTCCCACAGGAATAAGACCATTGTAAAGTCACTATACTTCCCACAGGAATAAGGCCATTGTAAAGTCACTATACTTCCCACAGGAATAAGGCCATTGTAAAGTCACTATACTTCCCACAGGAATAAGGCCATTGTAAAGTCACTATACTTCCCACAGGAATAAGGCCATTGTAAAGTCACTATACTTCCCACAGGAATAAGACCATTGTAAAGTCACTATACTTCCCACAGGAATAAGGCCATTGTAAAGTCACTATACTTCCCACAGGAATAAGGCCATTGTAAAGTCACTATACTTCCCACAGGAATAAGGCCATTGTAAAGTCACATAAGGCCATTGTAAAGTCACTATACTTCCCACAGGAATAAGGCCATTGTAAAGTCACTATACTTCCCACAGGAATAAGGCCATTGTAAAGTCACACAGGAATAAGGCCATTGTAAAGTCACTATACTTCCCACAGGAATAAGGCCATTGTAAAGTCACTATACTTCCCACAGGAATAAGGCCATTGTAAAGTCACTATACTTCCCACAGGAATAAGGCCATTGTAAAGTCACTATACTTCCCACAGGAATAAGGAATAAGGCCATTGTAAAGTCACTATACTTCCCACAGGAATAAGGCCATTGTAAAGTCACTATACTTCCCACAGGAATAAGGCCATTGTAAAGTCACTATACTTCCCACAGGAATAAGGCCATTGTAAAGTCACTATACTTCCCACAGGAATAAGGCCATTGTAAAGTCACTATACTTCCCACAGGAATAAGGCCATTGTAAAGTCACTATACTTCCCACAGGAATAAGGCCATTGTAAAGTCACTATACTTCCCACAGGAATAAGGCCATTGTAAAGTCACTATACTTCCCACAGGAATAAGGCCATTGTAAAGTCACTATACTTCCCACAGGAATAAGGCCATTGTAAAGTCACTATACTTCCCACAGGAATAAGGCCATTGTAAAGTCACTGTACATCCCAGAATAACTACACAGGAATAAGGCCATTGTAAAGTCACTATACTTCCCACAGGAATAAGGCCATTGTAAAGTCACTATACTTCCCACAGGAATAAGGCCATTGTAAAGTCACTATACTTCCCACAGGAATAAGGCCATTGTAAAGTCACTATACTTCCCACAGGAATAAGGCCATTGTAAAGTCACTATACTTCCCACAGGAATAAGGCCATTGTAAAGTCACTATACTTCCCACAGGAATAAGGCCATTGTAAAGTCACTATACTTCCCACAGGAATAAGGCCATTGTAAAGTCACTATACTTCCCACAGGAATAAGGCCATTGTAAAGTCACACATTAAAGACAGTCCAAATATGCACCTGAAAGCACTGTCTATTCCACCAATCCCATAATTATCCTACATACCATGATCCCAAGGCAGTGGATACTTTCTACAGCCCTATTGGCTCCTTGGGGAATAGGCCAATACGTGACGTATCTCGGATTGACCTAGAGTAATGACTTTTGGCCCTCTCCCTCTCAGCCAAACCATAGCACAACATTTACGCTTTCAGAAACCTAATTAGAGCAAAGGAATGAGAAAAATCCCTGCCTTGGACTTGGGAGTGTCATGTCTTCTCCTTCTTCTCCTTCTTCTTCTTCTTCTCCTTCTTCTTCTCCTTCTTCGTCTTCTTCTTCTTCGTCTTCTTCTCCTTCTTCTTCTCCTTCTCCTTCTTTTTCTTCTTCTCCTTTGTCTTCTTTATCTTCTTCATCTTCTTCTCCTTCTTCTTCTTCTCCTTCTTCGTCTTCTTCTCCTTCTTCTCCTTCTTTTTCTTCTTCTCCTTTGTCTTCTTTATCTTCTTCATCTTCTTCTCCTTCTTCTTCTCCTTCTTCTCCTTCTTTTGGCCCTTCTTCTCCTTCTTCTTCTTCCCTGCCTCTTCTTCTTCTTCTTCTCCTCTTCTTCTTCTTCTTCTTCTTTCTTCTTCTCCTTCTTTTTCTTCTTCTTTCTTTCCTTCTTCTTCTCCTTTGTCTTCTTTATCTTCTTCATCTTCTTCTCCTTCTTCTTCTTCTTCTCCTTCTTCTTCTTCTCCTTCTTCGTCTTCTTCTCCTTCTCCTTCTTTTTCTTCTTCTCCTTTGTCTTCTTTATCTTCTTCATCTTCTTCTCCTTCTTCTTCTTCTCCTTCTCCTTCTTCTCCTTCTCCTCTCATTCTTCTTCTTCTTTTTCAACATCCACATGCCCTAATGAAGGCCGACTCTGTTCATTCCTTCCTGGATCTTTAGCCCATATTGTTTATTCATTTGGTTAGTGGGCAGGAACCAGCCTGACTCATTAGAAGCTCCCTGCATATCCTTGACTTCTTTCTCCCCTCCTTCTTCTCTGCTAGACAGGGGCGCCCACAGCTTATAATAAAAGGCAAAGGATTTTAAATTAGAAATTAATTTGGATAATTTGTCTCCTACGAGCGTCCTCCTCCTGCCAGGAATATGTTAATATATCATATTAAGTAATTGCGAGACCCAGATGCACATGATTATGCCATTGGAGAGGGAGAGGCAGAGGCAGAGGGAGAGAGAGCGAGAGAGAGAGCGAGAGAGATCCCCGGCTAGCCTTCGCCTCACGCCACGTTGCTACTTACAGCACCTTGGAGCCAGAGATGCCAACCTTACAAGGAGGAAGGGGAGAGGGACGGAGAGAGGCGAGAGAGAGGGAAGCTAAAGGAACCACACAGAGAGAGAGAGAGAGAGTGGGGGGAGAAAGAGAGAGATTTGGGAGCGGTGTAAGCGATTAGCGACTCAGAAAGTGAGGTGCAGCCAAGGTCATCCCTCCTACATTCGCCCTCTACCCTTCCTCCTCTCATCCCTCTATCCCTCCATCCACCCTCAGGTTGAACTATTTCTCTGAGGGGCGGATAAGACGTAATGAAAGGTAATGAAATCAACATCGCTCACACCACGCCACCAGTCCAATTAATCGCCACTGTGTGTACATGCGTGTGTGTGTGTGTGTGCTGGTACAGTAGTGCTACCTGCATTGCCATGTTAGCTCAGCTACTTGGGTCATATTAGACAATACTAAGTCGACCTGCTCCCCCATGAGTGTATGTCCTATAGCACAGTGAGCAGGATTGTTACTGATTTCCTCCAGAACCGACAGGTAATACAGCAGAGCATTGGGGAATTGAATAAGATAAATGTCATCATGGACAAGTATGTATGAGGAATTTCAACCGCAGATCAACTTCACATTAGAGTTGCCCTGTGGGTAGTAGTATGACAATGAGTCTGTCTGAGACTTGTATGCACCACATATGACGGGGGACCCACGTATCACACTGCGTTTTGACCAAACACTCCTTAATCTGTTTTGAATTCACTCCCTCCAGTACTTGACACTCTTTATGTGGTGACACAACTCAGGTCTACCAACTGTCATGCCTTGTGGCACATGATTAAATGGGGTGTTATTATTCTAAATGAAATCTACCTCCACCCACACAGTAGGCTAGAAAGCTGTTGTCTAGATGGGTTTCTGATGGGATTAAAGATTGAGTTGAAGTGTCTTGGTGGAAGTTTGGCCTTTAACAGTATTTTACAGTTTTAATAACATTTTACTGCAGTGGGCTAAATCAGGTTCACACAGAGTGTTTCTTGGTAGTCTTAAACAAATCTACTTTGAAACAGAAGTATACTCCTCACACACATGGATATGGGCTAACTAATGTGTATGGGATTGAGTTTGCATCACGATATTACACTTTATATGCATCATAGAAGATTGAAATATAACACAAATGTTTGACATAGAAACATCGGATTTTTCAGTTAAGAATATATATATATTTTTAATTAATTATGGAATTATGAAAAATATGAATAACATTCCACCCATGAGGCCAATGAGGCTGCTTTTGGTCCTTGACTGCAGGAAAGAGCTACAGAATGACTCGCCTGAATCCCAGTTTTCACAAACATAAAATTCCATAACACATTTTTTTTTAAGCATCAACTGTATCAAGACAAACTGCACTGTTATTAAAAAACATGAAAGCTTCTCTCTTGCATTATTGAACTCCAGTAACCACAAAACCCATTTTTAAGGGGTTCCCTTACAATTAGGAAAGTGCACCTCTTAAAAAAATACTCACTGTTAATACATTTCAAATATGTTTAATTAGACTGTATTAATTAAAAGAAAATATCTTTCTTTCTCTCCTTTTTCTTGGTGTTGATAGATCAGTAGCGTGACCTCCAGTTAATTGAAACCCAGGAGACTAAATGATTTAGATGATCTATCCATAAAAGGATTTTAGTTTTTTTTTTAATTGTCAAAATTCAGTGGCAGGCTACTGCAAGGGCCTGCAGCTACTAAGGCGAGCCTTGCTCCAATCCTTTGCCCTTCCTCCGTCGCCATGGAGAAACAAGTGCTACCACTAACTAGCCGGGGATACACTAATTAATAGCAGGAAAACACAGTATGTCTACAGGGCAGTTTCCCCCCAAAAGAATGACATCAGTGCACCATCTGAAAAGTTCCCCTGACGATAATGTGTAGAAAGTAATGATGGCCATAGTGATGATGAAAACCACGGTAATGAGACAGACTGGATGGATAGTTAGTTAGCAGAGTGGCAGAACTGTCTCTGTACGGTGCATTGCCGGTGTCTCTTTGGTCACCAGGCTGGCTTCTACGATCCATTTCAGGGTGCAAACTTGGAATCCTTTACCCAAAATAATGCCCTCCATGTTAGACCAAATTCACGTAGGTTACCCGTACTTGCCTGGGTAAGGTAATGATGTTGCTTCTTCATTATAAAATGGGTTACTCTTTATTTTAGTCCTATTTCCCATGGCATTGTCAAAATATTTACTAATAGTATGCATTGGTTGAAGTTCAATGTTAATTTCAAATCTCTCTACCATAGCTAAGCCATATGACACCAATGTCGATTCAAATTTGCAAAACAATTTGATTGGAGGTACACAACATACTCCCCTCGTCATGAGCCCTCTGGCCGTTACCAAGAACCACTTACCAGAATGAACAGGTTATTAGCAATTGAGTTTTCAGAGTATTTTCTCTGGCTACTCAGCTCAAATTCTAGCGAAACTATAGGATTAAAGCGAAAATATAGCATCCATAAAAGGACCATTGGACATAATACATTTTGGATTCACTACATTTGTAGGTGCAACAGTTTTTATTAAATGTAAACTCAGCAAAAAAATAAACGTCCTCTCACTGTCAACTGCGTTCATTTTCAGCAAACTTAACATGTGTAAATATTTGTATGAACATAACAAGATTCAACAACTGAGACATAAACTGAACAAGCTCCACAGACTAACAGAAATGGAATAATGTGTCCCTGAACAAAATCTAAAGTAACAGTCAGTATCTGGTGTGGCCACCAGCTGCATTAAGTACTGCAGTGCATCTCCTCCTCATGGACTGCACAAGATTTACCAGTTCCTGCTGTGAGATGTTACCTCAATCTTCCACCAAGACACCTGCAAGTTCCCTGACATTTCTGGGGGGAAAGGCCCTAGCCCTCACCCTTCGATCCAACAGGTCCCAGACATGCTCAATGGGATTGAGATCCGGGATCTTCACTGGCCATGGCAGAACACTGCCATTCCTGTCTTGCAGAAAATCACGCACAGAACAAGCAATATGGCTAGTGGCATTGTCATGCTGGAGGGTCATGTCAGGATGAGCCTGCAGAAAGGGTACCACATGACGGAAGAGGATGTCTTCCCTGTAACGCACAGCGTTGAGATTGCCTGCAACGACAACAAGCTCAGTCCGATGATGCTGTGACACACCGCCCCGGACCGTGATGGACCCTCCACCTCCAAACCGATCCCGCTCCAGAGTACAGGCCTCGGCATAACACTCATTCCTTCGACGATAAACGCGAATCTGACCATCACCCCTGGTGAGACAAAACCGCGATTTGTCAGTGAAGAGCACTTTTTTCCAGTCCTGTCTGGTCCAGCGACGGTGGGTTTGTGCCCATAGGCGACATTGTTGCCGGTGATGTCTGGTGAGGATCTGTCTTACAACAGGCCTACAAGCCCTCAGTCCAGCCTCTCTCAGCCTATCGTGGATAGTCTGAGGACTGATGGAGGGTTTGTGCATTCCTGGTGTAACTAGGGCAGTTGTTGCCATCCTGTACCTGTCCCACAGGTGTGATGTTCGGATGTACCGATCCTGTGCAGGTGTTGTTATACGTGGTCTGCCACTGCGAGGACGATCAGCTGTCCGTCCTGTCTCGTTGTACCACTGTCTTAGGCGTCTCACAGTACAGACATTGCAATTTATTGCCCTGGCCACATCTGCAGTCCTCATGCCTCCTTGCAGCATGCCTAAGGCACGTTCACACAGATGAGCAGGGACCCTGGGCATCTTTCTTTTGGTGATTTTCAGAGTCAGTAGAAAGGCCTCTTTAGTGTCATAAGTTTCCATAACTGTGACCTTATTTGCCTACTGTCTGTAAGCTGTTAGTGTCTTAACGACTGTTCCGCAGGTGCATGTACATTAATTGTTTATGGTTCATCAAACAAGCATGGGGAACCGTGTTTAATCCATTTACAATGAAGATCTGTGAAGTTATTTGGATTTTTACGAATTATCTTTGAAAGACTGGGTACGGAAAAAGGGACGTTTCTTGTTTGGCTGAGTTTATGTAATTTATCGCACGCGCACATTGACATCCATTAACAATGATGTGCTACCTTTTTGTAGTATTTCTGACAATGCTAATATCTAGAAGCAAAAACAAAAGCAAGAAGTACCAGTGACTCGCTTAATACAGAAGTGGTTAGATGACTCGGATGCTACTCTGAAGGACTGTTTTGCTAGCACAGACTGGAATATGTTCTGGCATTCATCCAATGGCATTGAGGAGTACACCACATCAGTCACTGGCTTCATCAATAAGTGCATCAATGACGTCGTCCCCACAGTGACTGTACGTACATACCCCAACCAAAAGCCATGGATTACAGGCAACATCTGCACTGAGTTAAAGACCACTTTGAAGGAGTGGGACACTAATCTGTAAGTTTATAAGAAATCCCGCTATGCCATCAGACGAACCATCAAACAGAAAAAGTGTCAATACAGGACTAAGATTGAATCCTACTACACTGGCTCTAACGCTCATCGGATGTGGCAGGGCTTGCACACTAGTACAACAAAGAGAAACCCAGCCACGAGCTGCCCAGTGACGCAAGCCTACCAGACAAGCTAAATGCCTTTTATGCTCGCTTCGAGGCAAGCAATACTGAAGCATGCATGAGAGCACCAGCTGTTCCGAATGACTGTGTTATCACGCCCTCCGTAGCCGATGTGAGCAAAGACTTTAAACAGGTCAACATTCACAAGGCCGCAGGGCCAGACGGATTACAAAGACGTGTACTCAGAGCATGCATTGACCGACTATCAAGTGTCTTTACTGATATTTTCAACCTCTCCCTGACCGAGTCTGTAATACCTACATGTTTCAAGCAGACGACCATAGTTCCTGTGCCCAAGAAAGCGAAGGTAATCTACCTAAACGATAACCGCCCCGTAGCACTCACGTCGGTAGCCATGAAGTGCTTTGAAAGGCTGGTCATGGCTCACATCAACACCATCACCCCAGAAACATTAGATCCACTCCAATTCGCATACCGCCCCAACAGATCCACAGATGATGCAATCTCAATCGCACTCCGCACTGCCTTTTCCAAACTGGAAAAAAAGGAATGCCTATGTGAGAATGCTGTTCATTGACTACAGCTCAGCGTTCAACACCAGAGTTCCCACAAGCTCATCACTAAGCTAAGGACCCTGAGACTAAACACCTCCCTCTGCAACTGGATCCTAGAATTCCTGACAGCCGCCCCCAGGTGGTAAGGGTAGGCAACAACCCACGCCTGTGTGACCAACGCCATAATTAAGTTTGCTGATGACACAACAGTGGTAGGCCTGATCACTGACAACAATGAGACAGTTTATAGGGAGGAGGTCAGAGACCTAGCAGTGTGGTGCCAGGACAACAACATTTCCCTCAATGTGAGCAAGACAAAGGAATCCCTTATGCTAGCTAGCTAGCTCATTTTAGATGAGAGTAGCAACAGTTAGCTTGCTAACTCATTTTAGACAAGAGTAGCAACAGTTAGCTAGTTATCTCAAAGAGAAAAGACATTTCACCCTTTTGCCCAAAACTTTTGACCTTTCTAAATTACAGGAATGTTTGATGTTGCCAATTCTTGTTCCCGATTGTATTTAGTTATTTGGTCCTCAAACTTGAACTCAAGATATGCCATTTTGAAAATGAGGTGTTCACCGCGAACCGGAAAATGTGCCATCACACTCCCTCATCTGATTGGTTGGGTAGATTTTGTGTTTGTAGTAACTAGGGACGACCCATCCAAATGCCAGTCCTACATTTTTCCACAAAACATAGCTTGTTAGCTAGCTAGCTAGCTACAGTTGAAGTCGGAAGTTTACATACACTTAGGTTGAGTCATTAACACACGTTTTTCAACCACTCCACAAATTTCTTGTTAACAAATTATAGTCTGTGAGGACATCTACTTTGTGCATGACACAAGTAATTTTTCCAACAATTATTGACAGACAGATTATTTAATTTATAATTCACTATAATCACAATTCCAGTGGGTCAGAAGTTTACATACACTAAGTTAACTGTGCCTTTAAACAGCTTGGAAAATTTCAGAAAATTATGTCATGGCTTTAGAAGCTTCTGATAGGCTAATTGACATCATTTGAGTCAATTGGAGGTGTATCAGAAAAAAAAGTAGATCTCCACAAGTCTGGTTCATCCCTGGGAGCAATTTTCAAACGCCTGAATGTACCACGTTCATCTGTACAAACAATCGTACGCAAGTATAAACACCGTGGGACCACTCAGCCACCATGCCACTCAGGAAGGAGACACATTCTTTCTCCTAGAGATTAACGTACCTTGGTGTGAAAAGTGCCTATCAATCCCAGAACAAAAGCAAAGGACCTTGAGAAGATACTGGAGGAAACATGTACAAAAGTATCTATAGCCACTGTAAAACGAGTCCTATATCGACATACCCTGAAAGGCCGCTCCAAAATCGCCATAAAAAAAGCCAGACTATGGTCTGCAACTGCACATGGGGACAAATATTGTACTTTTTGGAGACATGAAACAAAAATTGAATTGTTTGGCCATAATGACCATCGTTTGGTTGGAGGAAATGGAGGAGGCCTGCAAGCCGAAGAACACCATCCCAACCGGGAAGCATGGTCTGATGAAACAAAAAATAGATGGCATCATGAGGCAGGAAAATGTTGATATATTGAAGCAACATCTCAAGACATCAGTGAGGAAGTTAAAGCCAAATGGGTCTTCCAAATGGACAATGACCCCAAGCGTTTCCAAAGTTGTGGAAAATGGAAGGACAACAAAGTGAAGGTATTGGTCACCATCACAAAGCCCTGACCTCAATCCTATAGAAAATGTGTGGGCAGAACTGAAAAAGCACAAGGAGGCATCTCTGTTACACCAGCTCTGTCAAGAGGAATTTGGTCAAAATTCACCCAACTTATTGTGGGAAGCTTGTGGAAGGCTACCCAAACCATTTGACCCAAGTTAAACAATTTAAAGACAATGCTACTAAATACTAATTGAGTGTACGTAAACGTCTGACTAACTGGGAATGTGATGAAAGAAATAAAAGCTGAAATTAATAATTCTCTCTGGTATTATTCTGACATTTCACATTCTTAAAATAAAGTGGTGATCCTAACTGACCTAAGATGGGGAATTATTACTAGGATTAAATGTCAGGAATTGTGAAAAACTGTGTTTAAATGTATTTGGCTAAGGTGTATGTAAACATCCGACTTCAACTGTAGATCAGTTCAAAACCAACACTAAACTTTGGGCAAATTGTCATGCTGCTACCTTACAATGCCTGCAATGGGCTTAGCTACTCCAAAGTCCAAGCTACGGTAAGAGATAGCAGAAGGTTTGAATCCTAAGCAACATGTATACAAATTGTTTGAAGTACAATATACCAACATACAGTATCTACTGTAGTAGTTAAAAGCTGTGTGCTGGAAAACCTTGGTAGAGCATGGGTGGAATAAGCACTTTAAACAATGTGGTGCTGGAAAACCATCATGGCATAGAGCATAGCCACTTTAACTATGCCACTTTGTGGAATAAGCATTGTGGTGCTGGAAAACCTTAAGGTAGAGCATGGGTGGAATAAGCATTGTGGTGCTGATTTGAAAACCAAAACCAACACTAAACTTTGGTAGAGCATGGGTGGAATAAGCATTGTGGTGCTGGAAAACCTTGTAGAGCATGGGTGGAATAAGCATTGTGGTGCTGGAAAACCTTGGTAGAGCATGGGTGGAATAAGCATTGTGGTGCTGGAAAACCTTGGTAGAGCATGGGTGGAATAAGCATTGTGGTGCTGGAAAACCTTGGTAGAGCATGGGTGGAATAAGCATTGTGGTGCTGGAAAACCTTGGTAGAGCATGGGTGGAATAAGCATTGTGGTGCTGGAAAACCTTGGTAGAGCATGGGTGGAATAAGCATTGTGGTGCTTCTGAATTTATTTTCTTTTTCAGCTTCAGACCAACTTCTAATTTAAACATACTTTTTTAGATTTTAATACATTATATGGTTACAATGGTTACTTCCCAGCAAATCAGTGCACCACAACAGGTGACTGAATTGGTACCAAATTATATGTACTGGTGCTTGTTTCAAATGAATCACCAAGAAAGCAGAGGGTGATTATTAGGCAAAAACAAGTTAAATAGAGGGTGGTAAAACAAAGGGCAAGCATAAAATGAATATAATCCAGAATCCCCCATTCCAACCCTGTATTACTGAAAGTGCAGAGGGATCGTTGACAGTGACAAGCTTTATGGCAAATTGTGGTGTGTGGGCGTTAGGCTTAATGGTGTGGGTGAAATGTTGGATGCCCATCTTCCAAACAATATCCCCTTTGGGGAACCGGCTTACGGTACCAATATAGCTACTGTCACGGACCCCCGCCAGGAGAATTCCTTATAAGCCCTGTCCCTTAACAACCTGGAGCTGAGGATCCACCCTTCTCCCGCAGCTACAGGCAACCCAGCCGTGCGTGCATCATCATCACGGGAGGCACCTGGGACTTCTGTTGGTCTGAGTCCAAACACTATTGGATTCAGTGGCATTGAATGAGTTCCAGAGAAACCAGTGATGGGGCCACTCCTTCCTTCCTGGTCAGATATGTAGCTCAGTGGTGTTGAATGTGCTCCAGAGAAACCAGTGATGGGGCCACTCCTTCCTTCCTGGCCAGATATGTAGCTCAGTGGTGTTGAATGTGCTCCAGAGAAACCAGTGATGGGGCCACTCCTTCCTTCCTGGCCAGATATGTAGCAAGTTCCCTTTTGGAGGGAGGAGGGTCAGATGTTTGTTTTTATTTTTTAAACCTAATTACTGAATATGGTAAATCTGCCTCGGGGTTATCATTATTGATGTTAAACCCCAAGGACAAACACACATATGGGCTCCTATCTCCGAGCTGCTTCATTAGTTCACCATAATATACTTCCTCTCTCGCATGCAGCCGCTGACATTGCGGTGGGAAACGGGGGCCCCATAATTAAGAAAAGCGACTGCGTCTGTGCTGTTCTGTTTGCTTCTGAAGTGATACGTAACACAGGCACCGCAGCCACGTTGTCCCTCAAATCTGTGCTCCCAGCATCCCCCTCTCCTTCAAGACAAATTAATAGACAACCGCCACTGAAGCGTTAAATTGCTTTGCGTTTGCCGACAACTGGATTTGTATTTTTTATTAGAACAGCCTTCTGCTTTTTTGTTTTTTCATTAAACGACTTCCCTTTTCGAGGTTGTCCAAGAACAGTCTTAATGAGTGGTATGTTACATCATCAACATAGTGACGCATTGTATAAATCATAGTTTGTCAAAGCATACATTTGGAAAATGTGAAAAATGAATTATAGAGCAACAAGGAAATAGATTTCAAAGAGTGGATTTTGTTGTTGTTGTTCTGTCTCCATGTGAACATTACTGTTATGTACTGTAGCTGGTTCCCATAGAGATGAAATGAAGGCCTTGCTTGATTTTTAGTCTGTTTCCATTCCATATCAATATCTCTCCCCTGAAGAAGTGTGCACTAAACATACCAGCTGTGTCCTCATATTCCTGTTGTTCACCATCATAACTTCTCCTTCGCATGACAGCCACACACTCACCTTCCCCATTCTCTCATCCCCCATTCACTCAATCCCCCATTCTCTCATCCCCCATTCACTCAATCCCCCACCAGAGATGTTTTCCGCCATCTAACATATTTTATTGTCCTTCCCTTCCCTTATCCCTCTACCTTGCGGTTGAGGGGATCCTCAGTCAGGGGGAATCTCCCTCAAGCCGGGTGTTGTGTACCCGTGTTTTGCCTTGCCACATCATGGAGTGTCACCAAGGTGGGCCCCTGATGTGATCGGCCCTGATGGCAGCATATTCTCTGCTGATGGCGGTCATGGCGATTCCCAGGTATCAAGCCACCACTGCACTCCCTTCATACGAGAGGTCTGTTCTGGGGCCGACTGGCCCACAACTACAATCCACTCTTCCCAGGCTGCGTCAGGATTCAACATGGCAGCCCTGGTTTTCCAACGTCGTTGTACCCCCATGCTCCACTTCCCTCATTTGACTTCCTATTATTCCGTTCCACTGAGCTCCACTTTAGAAAAGTCTCTTATATACAGACCAGACAGGGACCTGCTCCTGGAACACCTAGCCTCTATATAGCTAGCTCCAAGATGGAGGCTTACATATGGTATATAGGCTATGATACAGGTATAAAGTGTGTTTCCTCCCTCCCTGGCTGGTTAAAGATGCACTGTGCATTATTTAAGTAGTATATAATTAAATATGTGGCTTTGCAAGAGACTTTCAGAGAGATTTTCCACACACTGAGCACTGACTGGAACCCAGGGGGCTGATGGCTGTGTAACACCATGCTCGCACGAGAGAGAGAATAAGAGAGTAAGAGAGAGAGAGAGAGAGAGAGTAAGAGCGAGAGTAAGAGAGCGAGAGAGCGTAAGAGCGAGTGTAAGAGAGAATAAGAGCGAGAGAATGAGAGTAAGAGAGAATGAGTTAGAGAGAATGAGTTAGAGAGTAAGAGAGAGAGAAAGGGAGAGAGAGAATAAGAGAGAGAGAATAAGAGAGAGAGAGAGAATGAGAGAGAGAGGGAGAGAGAGAGAGAGAGAGAGCGAGAGAAAGAGAGAGTAAGAAAGAGAGCGAGAGAGAGTGAGAGAGAGTAAGAGAGAGAGAGAGTGAGAAAGAGAGAGTGAGAGAGAGTGAGAGAGAATGAGAGAGAGAAAGAGAGAGTGAGAGAGAATGAGAGAGAAAGAGAGCGAGAGAGAAAGAGAGAGAAGAGAGAGTAAGAGAGAGAGCGAGAGAGAGAGTAAGAGAGAGAGAGTAGGAGAGAGAGAGTAGGAGAGAGAGAGTAGGAGAGAAAGAGTAGGAGAGAGAGAAAGAGAGAGTAAGAGAGAGAGTAGGAGAGAGTAAGAGAGAGAGAGTAAGAGAGAGAGTGAAAAAGAGAGAGAGAAAGAGTGAGAGTGAGAGAAAGAGTGAGAGAAAAAGAGAGAAAGAGTGAGAGAGAGAGAAAGAGAGAGTAAGAGAGAGAGTAGGAGAGAGTAAGAGAGAGAGTAGGAGAGAGTAAGAGAGAGAGAGTAAGAGAGAGAGAGAAAAAGAGAGAGAGAAAGAGTGAGAGAGAGAGAAAGAGAGAGAAAGAGTGAGAGAGAGAGTAAAGAAAGAGAGAAAAAGAGAGAGAGAAAGAGAGAGAGAGAGAAAAAAAGAGAGAGAGAAAGAGTGAGAGAGAGCAGCAGTGGTTAACATTCTGCATTTGCCCGCCCCTCGTAATTTATTGAAACTCATCTGTAACATGGCTTGGCGCTGATTTATATATTGATTTGTAAAATAAATACAAGCGATGGAAACCTGACACCTGATGGACCGTCGCGACATGCAGGAGTAACGATATGAAACATTGGGAGGAAATTAGATAATATGCCCCCCTAGACAACTGTAGCCACCAGCCCATTCATTATTAGCTTGATATTTATTATTACGAATTTCTCTTCACGAGTGACTGCAGAATATGTGGTTCGGCTCAAGCTGTTAAGTCCCTGACAGGAATGAAGTGTGGGAACCTTCTGGCTGTTGGCTGCTGACAGCAAATTTGGAGTGGAAGATTCATTACATGCATTATTGTAACACACACACACGCGCGCGCCCTCGCAAACCCACACCGATACACACACAGATATGCTACACATTCACACAATATTTTCATGCAAGGATAGATGGATGTAGTTTCAATAACTTTGTCACATCATGATCTGAATATATACACATGGTTGTCATGGCCACCGATGGTTAACACCTACTTTACATTCCAGCGCACACATTTATCTGTTCTGAGCCCACCAAGTATATGAAAATGAATGCAATAAAGTCTTGCACACTTACATCATGAACAGAAACGCATGCTCATGCATGCTTATCGTTCCAGACTCACTAGACTACACTACATTTACTGGAACAGCGGGGGAGGGGGCAGCTGTTTAAAGGAATTCCTACTTTCCTTGCCAAGGCTTTCACCACCAGTTTAAAACGACTTTATAATCACAGACAGCACAGTCAAATAAATCGTAACAACATACAGTAGGGCTGCCATCCAAGCCAGGGACATGATTTAAAAAAAACATTTGTCTAGGCACAGATGATGGAAAAACATTTGCATCATCCCATTTCTCCAGCTCACTTTACCAGGCCCCCTTGCTAATTATGACTGCAATCATTGATGCATTTTGTATCCTTTACATGAATTACAGTGAGGAGGACGCTAAACATCTGCCCCGGGGCTGCGAAAATATGTCCCTGCTAAACACATGGCCTTCATATTAGGAGTGTGTTAATTTGGAGGCAGGAGGGTGGTAATGAGTTTGGGTGGAAGGTGCTGCTACTGCTGTGGGGCTTCATGTTGGAGGAAGGCCCAGCGTCAAGAAAGGGTGTTCAGTAGCTGACTATTTTTGAACTTGTGAATGCGATTTCCTTTTTGTTTTCTGTTGCAAAACGTTTTGCTACGGTGTGTCCAAATGAGCATGACCCAGGTTTCGCCGTACTTCAACATGATAGGACACTTCTGTTGAAAGAATCTGTGTTGACTTTCGTTACCCTTCAACAGGAGTCCCCGATTATATTCAGCCGTGGGCCGATTTTTCTTTGTGTGGAGAGTCAATCCCAAACAGATATAGCATTTGACAAAAACAGACTAATTTGAAACATTGATTACACTGGGATACCAGATACTGTACTATCATCACATAGGCCTTTGTTTATGCGTGGGAATATTTGGGAACTGATTTCCGAAATTAAAACTTCAAACTGATTTCATGGTGATTTTACAGTAGTTTATGTCCAACAACGAAAATGTAATAAATAATAAATAAATAAAGTGTTGCTCAGAACTCTTGGGGGGGAATAAAATCCTCAGCGGGCTGTCTATTGGGGAACCCTGCCCTACAAAGTACAAATGATTGGCTACCTAAATTGGAGCAATGTCTCATTTTACTATCCTTCTGTTGACTTTTTGCCCATCCGTACTCACAATATGTCAGGATTTGGCCAGGGTTGTTCCGGTTTTTGGTCACTAGATGCCCCCATTGTGCCTTTTGTTTTCCCTTGATCCCCATTATTATTTGCACCTGTGCCTCGTTTCCCCTGATTGTATTTAAACCCTTTGTTTTCCTCTGTTCTTTGCTCTGTGTTTGTATGTTAGCACCCAGCCCTAGTATTCTGTGAACTCTTGTTGATCCCGGTGGACTCTCTTGCGGAATTCTGTTTTTTGTTCTTGTTTGTTTGTTTTTGAGTATCTTTTGAGGCTTTTTGTGCTTTACCTTCCACCTTGTGGATTTACCTTTTTTGTCTTGGAGGATTACCTTTGTTCTTGTGGAATTCCTTTTGAGGTTGTGGAGTTACATGTTTTCCTGAAGAACTTCACTTTTTACTTCATTAAATACACCGTCTCAAGTACTGCTGTGTCTGCCTCATCTTCTGGGTTCTGCCGACTATTCGTGGCTCAGTTGGTTAAGTGACTGTTTCTCACTCCGGAGACCCGGGTTCGTAACCGGGTCCTGACACAATATCATCCTATTTAATAACT
>NC_060184.1:74981476-75093976 GCF_021184085.1 Oncorhynchus gorbuscha | reverse complement strand
GTGATAGAGAGAGAGAGAGAGAGATAGAGAGAGAGAGAGAGAGAGGCGGTGATAGAGAGAGAGAGAGAGAGAGAGAGAGAGAGAGAGAGAGAGAGAGACGGTGATAGAGAGAGAGAGGAGGCGGTGATAGAGAGAGAGAGAGGGCGGTGATAGAGAGAGAGAGAGAGAGACGGTGATAGAGAGAGAGAGAGAGAGGCGGTGAGAGAGAGAGAGAGAGAGAGAGCGAGGCGGTGATAGAGAGAGAGAGAGCGAGGCGGTGATAGAGAGAGAGAGGCGGTGAGAGAGAGAGCGGTGATAGAGAGAGAGAGAGAGAGAGAGAGAGGGTGATAGAGGTGATAGAGAGAGAGAGAGAGAGCGGTGATAGAGAGAGAGGCGGTGATAGAGAGAGAGAGAGAGGCGAGGCGAGGCGATAGAGAGAGAGGCGGTGATAGAGAGGGCGGATAGAGAGAGGCGGTGAGAGAGAGAGACAGCGAGAGGCGGTGAGAGAGAGAGAGAGGCGGTAGAGAGAGAGAGGAGAGAGAGCGAGAGAGAGATAGAGAGAGAGAGCGAGAGAGAGCGAGGCGGTGATAGAGAGAGAGAGAGAGAGAGCGAGGCGGTGATAGAGAGAGAGAGAGAGAGCGAGGCGGTGATAGAGAGAGAGAGAGAGAGGCGGTGATAGAGAGAGAGAGAGAGAGGAGCGGTGATAGAGAGAGAGAGAGCGAGGCGGTGATAGAGAGAGAGAGAGAGAGGCGGTGATAGAGAGAGAGAGAGAGGCGGTGATAGAGAGAGAGAGAGCGACGGCGGTGATAGAGAGAGAGAGAGGCGGTGATAGAGAGAGAGAGGCGAGATAGCGGTGATAGAGAGAGAGAGAGAGAGAGCGAGTGATAGAGAGAGAGAGAGAGAGAGAGGCGGTGGATAGAGAGAGAGAGGCGGTGATAGAGAGAGAGAGAGAGAGAGAGCGAGGCGGTGATAGAGAGAGAGAGAGAGAGAGAGGCGAGAGAGGTGATAGAGAGAGAGAGAGAGCGCGAGGCGGTGATAGAGAGAGAGAGCGAGGCGGTGATAGAGAGAGAGAGTGAGCGCGAGGCGGTGATAGAGAGAGAGAGTGAGCGCGAGGCGGTGATAGAGAGAGAGAGAGCGAGGCGGTGATAGAGAGAGAGAGAGAGAGCGAGGCGGTGATAGAGAGAGAGAGAGAGAGCGAGGCGGTGATAGAGAGAGAGAGGCGGTGATAGAGAGAGAGAGTGAGCGAGGCGGTGATAGAGAGAGAGAGCGAGGCGGTGATAGAGAGAGAGAGAGAGAGCGGTGATAGAGAGAGAGAGCGAGGCGGTGATAGAGAGAGAGAGAGCGAGGCGGTGATAGAGAGAGAGCGAGAGATAGAGAGAGAGAGAGGCGGTGATAGAGAGAGAGAGAGAGAGGCGGTGATAGAGAGAGAGAGAGCGGAGAGAGAGAGAGAGGCGGTGATAGAGAGAGAGAGAGAGAGAGAGAGAGGCGGTGATAGAGAGAGAGTGAGAGAGAGGGATAGAGAGAGAGAGAGAGAGAGGCGGTGATAGAGAGAGAGAGAGGCGGTGATAGAGAGAGAGAGAGAGGTGATAGAGAGAGAGGATAGAGAGAGAGAGAGCGAGGAGGTGATAGAGAGCGCGGGCGGTGATAGAGAGAGAGAGGCGGTGATAGAGAGAGAGAGTGAGCAGGCGGTGATAGAGAGAGAGAGAGCGAGGCGGTGATAGAGAGAGAGAGAGAGAGGCGGTGATAGAGAGAGAGAGGCGGTGAGAGAGAGAGAGTGAGGTGAGAGAGAGAGAGAGAGAGAGAGTGAGCGGGCGGTGATAGAGAGAGAGAGAGAGAGAGAGAGAGCAGTGATAGAGAGAGAGAGAGAGAGAGAGAGAGGTGAGAGAGAGAGAGAGAGAGAGAGAGGTGATAGAGAGAGAGGCGGTGATAGAGAGAGAGAGAGACATTGATAGAGAGACAGAGAGAGAGAGAGCGAGGCGGTGATAGAGAGAGAGAGACGGTGATAGAGAGAGAGAGAGAGAGAGAGAGAGAGAGAGAGTGAGGCGGTGATAGAGAGAGAGAGAGTGAGACGGTGATAGAGAGAGAGAGAGCGAGGCGGTGATAGAGAGAGACGGTGATAGAGAGACAGAGAGAGAGAGCGAGGCGGTGATAGAGAGAGCGAGAGGGAGGCGGTTAGATCCCGAGGACCACCCAGTGATAGAGAATGTATGCACACTTGTCTGTAAGTCGCTTTGGATAAAAGCGTCTGCTAAATAGCATATATTATTATTATTATATTAAATATAAGAGGGATGGAAGAAGTTCTACTGCTCACTCCCTCAGCATCATGGAAGGCTACAGCATCTCAACAGTTGACAACAGAGGTGTAATGCCTAACAGCATAATACCAACCTCTCAACCTAACATCGAATGATAGCCCATCTATCCATGGTTGTCACATCGTATGAGGTCACCACAGTATCACATCAAACAATATCTCCCTAAAAATATTTTGGAAATAATTAATAAAATAAAACGTATTCTTGTGTCGTTCAAAAACACCAACATGTTAAGAATCCACAAAATATCTCTACAACCGATTTTTGTCTTTTGCAGGAAAAAGAGAGTGGCAGACATTTGCGTAACACTAGCCACTCCATAGATGAACCGAAATGAACAGTCCTGTGAGGGTTCCACTGTAGCCTGGAGACACTAGAACCTTGAGGAGGATCTATCACTTTGTCAGCACTGAGAAGCTAACAGCTTTTATGAAATACCAAATGACTAATTGCCCTGTGTTGTTTTCTTGCCTGGATGTCAGCTTGTAACATCTTCACTTCCATTAGACCTCTAACAAAGCAGTATCCTGCCATCTACAGAGCAGTATCCTGCCATCTACAGAGCAGTATCCTGCCATCTACAGAGCAGTATCCTGCCATCTACAGAGCAGTATCCTGCCATCTACAGAGCAGTATCCTGCCATCTACAGAGCAGTATCCTGCCATCTACAGAGCTGGCTAATATTGTCGTTTCACACCAAGCTACGGAGGACCAGTGTCATCTTCCCTCAAATCATTTTAATTAGATGACAGACTATTTGTATATTATTTGCCCAGCTGGCAAAATCTTACAGATTGCACCTATAATACCCATCTCAGTTAAATTCTTTAGACCAGGGTCCACCCTTTAGATGTAGACTAGAAGAACATAAAGGATAAGATAATCGTCATCGCCTTACGTCCGGTCGTCACCGACATGAAAAGAAGACAGAAAAGTGAGAAAAATAATACCACAAAACCTTGAATCTAAGTCTGTCACATCCAATGGACATCAAGGAAATAGACATTTCTTTAACTTTGGTGATGAGATTACTTTGACATTTGTCTTGCAGTTAATGTCAAAATTAATCCGGAAGTTTCCAGAACTTTTAAATAAGATTCCGATCACTCTAATCTAGCTTCATTTCAGTAATCTGATGTGGCTTTTTTTTTACCATTGCGAAATGTCAAAAGTTTATGCTTTTAAAATTTAGAGGTAGAGTTGGAGGGTTAGTAAGGATATCACAAATCATACAGTAGGGGCCTTTCTGTGAAGCCATAGGTTTACTTAGGGGAGTTCTAACTCAAAAAATGAAATAAATATGGACTAGTCATAGGAAACAATGGGAACTGTTCAATTGAACACTTTGAAACATAAAAAGAGCGTTAGAGTTGTTTTGTGTGGTTCCGCAAGCAAAGCATTTGCCCAGGCCTGAATGGTCTTCTGACCTGTGACTGTGACCAGGGCTCCGAAGAGTTTGATCAAGGCCAGCACAAATGAAATTCCAAAGTATCCCCGTGAGAGAGAAGAAGAATGCATAACTGTATGTCGTCACAGGATGCTAAAAAATATGAATAATAATTCAATAGATTGTCACATCAACATCTTTTACCAAATTCATACGTTATCCACAGTGTGCATCAAACAAATGACATCTGCAGAATGGTGCATGCTTCAACTATTATAACGAAACATGATTTCATTATTATGATTTTACTAACATGAGAGCAAAAGGCCACTGCTGGTCCCAATCCACCCACACCAAACAGGCCTGTCAATATGTACCCAAAACCGATGGAAAACCTTTAACACAAGCAAATGCCTCACATGACACATTCCTCAGGTGATTCAGGACAGTTTATACAATTGGGTTTGCAATATAAATATACCAGCTTGGTTTTAAGGCAGGTCCTCAGTACCTCACAGCATAACGCCTCTCCCCTATTGGACCTAGATAGTTTGTGTGTATGTATTGATATATAGGCTACGTGTTCCTTTAAGAAAATGGATGTAGTTCTGTCCTTGAGCTGTTGTCTATTAATGTTCTGTATTATGTAATGTTTCTGGTTTTGCGTGGAACGCCAGGAAGAGTAGCTCCTGCTTTCGCAAACAGCTAATGGGGAGCCTAATAAAATACCGAAATACCAGTACCATTTCAGAGCTGGAGTCATTGTGGAGCTTCATGGCTTTCTCCTGCACGTTCCCAATGGTAGCGTCAGCGCACAGAGCCAAAGAGATGAGGAGGACACCTAAACCTCCAGACAAACCAGGCTAACCACCGTAACCAATAACAGCACTCATCTTTAAGGAGTTCAAACTTCACATTTAGAAGTACTTCAGTCCCAGCCCAGGTAACAGGTACTAGGCTTAATTTGGCCCATGCTCATAAATGTCAGCATTCTGATTATTTTGATACACGTTCTTGTCTTAAACCTATTTTAATGGTGAAAGGATTGATCCATAGCTAAACAGTGTTGTAACCACTCCGCCGATTTACCAACAGATAAATAACAGATTCAGATTCACGTGTTACCTGTTGCATTGAAGTTGGGTGCGACTTTACTGTCAGCTAGAGTGAACCAGATGAGTCCAAGACTCATACAGAGAGCAGCCGATACATCAGCCAGATTGTACCGTTTCAATAGAAAACAGAGAGGCGTCGGAATACAGAGGCAAGGGAATTTCTCCATAGCAGCCGATGTAGAATTCAGGGAGTCTCCTCGACTGACACGTTCCACTTGGATAGAACGTTGAATACACTAAAATGGATCTCAGTAACTAAATGAACTTTTTTTTTAAATGATTCCAATTGATCCAACATCTGTCATGACTGACATCCAATCACAAAAACCTTTGAAATGAAAGGTGAAACTAAATGTTTTGACATTTCTGAGGGCATTTCCCTTTGTGACAAGATGGGGGAAACAACAGAACAGGTGGAGACAGATGGAGCCGGTGTCTTCTCACCCCTCCATATGGGTCAAGTGGAGGATAGGAGTGGAGCATTTGGCAGACAAGTCACCACTCTGCCTCATATCAGCGTGGGTTCAGAGGCCCACGTCCCACTGGCTGTTGAAGTCGGAAGTTTACATACAGTACACCTCAGCCAACTACATTTAAACTCAGTTTTTCACAATTCCTGACATTTAATCCTAGTAAAAATTCCTGGTCTTAGGTCAGTTAGAATCACCACTTTATTTTAAGAATGTGAAATGTCAGAATAATAGCAGAGACAATTATTTATTTCAGCTTTTATTTCATTCATGGGTCAGAAGTTTACATACACTCAATTAGTACTTGGTAGCATTGCCTTTAAATTGTTTAACTTGGGTCAAATGTTTCGGGTAGCATTCCACAAGCTTCCCACAATAAGTTGGGTGAATTTTGGCCCATTCCTACTGACAGAGCTGGCGCAACTGAGGCAGGTTTGTAGGCCTCCTTGCTCGCAAATGCTTTTTCAGTTCTGCCCACACATTTTCTATAGGATTGAGGTCAGGGCCCTGTGATGGCCACTTCAATACCTTGACTTTGTTTTCCTTAAGCCATTTTGCCACATCTTTGGAAGTATGCTTGAGGTCATTGTCCATTTGGAATACCCATTTGCCACCAAGCTTTAACTTTCTGACTTCTCTGAAACTTGAAATGTTGCTTCAATATATCCACATAATTTTCCTCCCTCATGATTCCATCTATTTTGTGAAGTGCACCAGTTCCTCCTGCAGCAAAGCATCCCCACAACATGATGCTGCCACTCCCGTGCTTCACGGTTGGGATGGCGTTTTTCGGCTTGTAAGCTTTCCCCATTTTCCTCAAAATATAACGGATGGTCATTATGTCCAAACAGTTCTATTTTTGTTTCATCAGACCAGAGGACATTTCTCCAAAAAGTACAATCTTTGTCCCCATGTGCAGTTGCAAAACGTAGTCTGGCTTTTTTATGGCGGTTTTGGAGCAGTGGCTTCTTCCTTGCTGAGCGGCCTTTCAGGTTATGTTGATATAGGACTCGTTTTACTGTGGATATAGATACTTTTGTACCTGTTTCCTCCAGCAATACACAAGTTCCTTTGCTGTTTTTCTGGGATTGATTTGCACTTTACGCACCAAAGTACATTCATCTCTAGGAGACAGAACGCGGCTCCTTCCTGAGCGGTATGACGGCTGTTTATACTTGCGTACTATTGTTTGTACAGATGAACGTGGTACCTTCAGGCATTTGGAAATTGCTCCCAAGGAGGAACCAGACTTGTGGAGGTCTAAAAAAAAATTCTGAAGTCTTGGCTAATGTCTTTTGATTTTCCCATGATTTCAAGCAAAGAGGCACTGAGTTTGAAGGAAGGCCTTGAAATACATCCACAGGTACACCTCCAATTGACTCAAATGATGTCAATTAACCTATGAGAAACTTCTAAAGCCTTGACACACTTTTCTGGAATTTTCCAAGCTGTTAAAGGCACAGTCAACTTAGCGTATGTAAACTTCTGACCCACTGGAATTGTGATACAGTGAATTATAAATGAAATAATCTATCTGTAAACAATTGTTGGAAAAATTACATGTGTCATGCAGAAAGTAGATGTCCTTATCGACTCACCAAAACTATAGTTTGTTAACAAGCAATTTGTGGAGTGGTTGAAAAACGAGTTTTAATGACTCCAATCTAAGTGTATGTAAACTTCCGATTTCAACTGCAATTATGTATATAGAGCTATTTCCTGTTGTTGTTTTTTATCACCATTTAAATTATTTCATCTCCCTTAGTCCTGCACGTTGGAGCTCAGTGCCTAAGATTTTCACTGTACCCTGCAGTCACACCTGCAACCCTGTACATGTGACTATTGAACCCTGTACATGTGACTATTGAACCCTGTACATGTGACTATTGAACCCTGTACATGTGACTATTGAACCCTGTACATGTGACTATTGAGCCCTGTACATGTGACTATTGAACCCTGTACATGTGACTATTGAACCCTGTACATGTGACTATTGAACACTCAATCTGAATGTGAAAGGTTTGTAGGTGCACATGGCCCTTTGAACAAGTTCAGCCATGCAAAATTATATTTAAAAAAAACTTTCTACTGGACTTTTCAACTCAATCAAATCAAACACGAGAAGAGAGAGGGTTGAGGTTGGTTTGTGTTGTGTTGAACACATGTAAAACGAAAGGAAGAGGAGACTGAAGAGTCTTCCCAAACAGGCCGATAGATGCCTTGGGGGTGACAAGGTGACGCAGCAGGTTGGTCTGGCGTGCTTTGATTCCCCCTCTGCTCCCCTTTGAAGGGTTCACATCAGATCTCGTTCGCATCCTGTGCGAACGCAGTAGAGCTTCCAACTAGCCCCCCTGGGGGACCAGTGGACCGCATCACCAATGCAGGGAGGGAGAGAAAGGAAAGCAAAAAAACAAGCCTCTGATCGCTAGGACGTGGAACCTTTATGAAGACAGTGTCTTGGAGATGAAAGGCAGAATACCAAGAACTAGGACTCCTCAAACTCCACACTCACAAACAACCCCCCCAAAAAAGTACAGACGGAACTACGAAATAAAAGTTGAACAGTGGTCATTGCTTGGAGGTGAGGGCGTAACTAGTGTGAGGTAAGACACGTATAGGTTTCTAGACAGTGTGAGGTAAGACACATATAGGTTTCTAGACAGTGTGAGGTAAGATACGTATAGGTTTCTAGACCGGATGAGGTAAGACACGTATAGGTTTCTAGACAGTGTGAGGTAAGACACGTATAGGTTTCTAAACCGGATGAGGTAAGACATGTATATAGGTTTCTAGACAGTGTGAGGTAAGACATGTATATAGGTTTCTAGACCGGATGAGGTAAGACACGTATAGGTTTCTAGACCGGATGAGGTAAGACACGTATAGGTTTCTAGACCGGATGAGGTAAGACACGTATAGGTTTCTAGACCGGATGAGGTAAGACACGTATAGGTTTCTAGACAGTGTGAGGTAAGACACGTATAGGTTTCTAGACCGGATGAGGTAAGACACGTATAGGTTTCTAGACAGTGTGAGGTAAGACACATATAGGTTTCTAGACAGTGTGAGGTAAGATACGTATAGGTTTCTAGACCGGATGAGGTAAGACACGTATAGGTTTCTAGACAGTGTGAGGTAAGACACGTATAGGTTTCTAGACAGTGTGAGGTAAGACACGTATAGGTTTCTAAACCGGATGAGGTAAGACATGTATATAGGTTTCTAGACAGTGTGAGGTAAGACATGTATATAGGTTTCTAGACCGGATGAGGTAAGACACGTATAGGTTTCTAGACCGGATGAGGTAAGACATGTATATAGGTTTCTAGACCGGATGAGGTAAGACACGTATAGGTTTCTAGACCGGATGAGGTAAGACATGTATATAGGTTTCTAGACCGGATGAGGTAAGACACGTATAGGTTTCTAGACCGGATGAGGTAAGACACGTATAGGTTTCTAGACAGTGTGAGGTAAGACACGTATAGGTTTCTAGACAGCGCATCTCTTATGGTTGACAGTTATTCCTCTTCTGTTTTTTCCTCTAGTGTGAAGTTCATAATCACACTCATGCAAAAGGACAAACATTATCAGGCAGCATCTTCACGTCAAAGTCAAGGCCCGTATTCATTTTAATTAATTTCACCTTTATTTAACCAGGTAGGCTAGTTGAGAACAAGTTCTCATTTACAACTGCGACCTGGCCAAGATAAAGCATAGCAGTGTGAACAGACACCAACACAGAGTTACACATGAGTCTATATACATTGTGTGCAAAAGGCATGAGGTAGGCGGATAATTACAATTTTGCAGATTAACACTGGAGTGATAAATGATCTCATAAAGCCTCTCAGTGTCGGAGTGCTGGTCTAGGATCAGACCCCCACCCCCCCTGTCCACATCATCTTATTCATTATTATCTAAAAGGATAAACTGGTCCTAGATCAACACTCCTATTCTGAGACCCTTTGTGAATACGTACTCTCATACAAACAGCGATCCACGTACCTTGAATGAATATCCCGCCTATCATGACAGGAATGAGTTTGCAGCACTTGAAGATGACCTGTGTAGGATAATTCAAGTAACCCAGTGAGGTGTTTGACAGGCCCATGTTCCCCACCGTTAGAAATGCTACGATCATGTACATCTTCCCTGGTATTCTGCAAAGAGAAAAGGAGCAATTAGGCTTGTGGGATGACAACAACAACAAAGTCTTCTAGCAATACAAAATGAAGTGTTGTTGATATAGAGAGCTCTTGTGAGAGATCACAGGTCATATTCTTTGGCGTTACAAGGCACATAGCTAATTAACATAATATTGACGGAATAGAGACTGATCATCATTCTATGATTAAGTGATTAAGTAAATCTATTTGTTATAGTGCTCAGACGCCATTAACCATGAAATAGGCTAGTCCGTTTATGGACGTTATTCTCGGGGAAAGTCCTACTTTTGGATTCCGTCTTTGTTGGTGAACACCGTCCTACTTTTGTTTACTAAAGCGCAGAAGCTTAATGGAACTCAATTCTCTTGCATTTCCTTGTTTACCTTCTCCGTTTGTCCTGTGTGAGCTGCAATTCCACCAGTCCAAACAGGGAGTAGAACCCAAACTGTACAAGGGTACCATCCAAAGGGCTTGAAACCCTCCATGGAAAATATTAGCTCCTGAAAAAAATCAGACAAACAAGTTGTGCTAAGTCTGTTTTCAGGCCTACAGTGAGGCAAATTACTACTTTTCCTGTGTATTTTCATAGAAGCCTTAGTGAGACTTGCTGATAAAATGTCCCTACTTTGCATGTGGCAACAACCAAATGTAAAGGTGAATCGATTGATTAATCACATGTATATAAAGCCTTTTGACATGAACAGCTGTAACTAAGGGGTTTACAGACACCGTTGCCTCCACCGGGGAACAAGCACAGCAGAAGCGAAAGCATAGTTTCCATGAAAACTCCCTAGATGGAAGGAACCTAGAAACTAAACTCATCCTCTTATACCAGGTAGTACACGTGACCATTCAGGCTAGAGTGAAAAATGTGGCAAAGTTATCATGTTCTTGCAACATACCACTACCTAAAATACATTTCTTTAAAAAAGTGTGGATATTGGAACAGAGCCTCTGCCTCATAGCTTAGCGGACATCTGCCACAAAGAAATTAGTCAGGGTCAGGTTGGGATGTAATCACTCGTGCACACTGTTGCAAAAACAATCTCAACGGAAAATGTTTTGCAATGAAAACTAGAGTTTCAGTTAGGTCCCTCGCCGATTGCTTCTGCTTGAATCCTAGTGAATACACCTCAGCTTACCTGTAGGTACCCATAGAGGAGGTGAAAGAGGAAGATGCCCGCAGTGCAGATGCCGAACTGGGTAGCTGTGTTGAAGCTGCTCAGGTTGATACCTAGCACTCTCGCTCCTCCACAGACTTGATGTGCGGAGACATCCTGACCTCGCTGGACGACGGAATGGAGATAGACAGATGCTTCCGGGCGTTGTTGTAGTTCATCGGGCCGAATTTGTCACTCATGGTGTCTGGGGGCTGGAGATCAAAGACAGGAACAAGGCAGTTTCATTACTTATGTTGTGAAAGATGCGACTGTCACAGACTACCGTAAAACTTAAATTAAACGCAGTCTCAAATAGCCCGCCTGTCCCTTTTAATAGCTGGGCAACAGCACACATTTCAGCAAATAAACGGCAGGCTATTAATAGACATTTTATGGTTTAAATTGAGGGTGGGAAGATGAAGAAGTTGTCTGTGTACTCGCATGCTTAGATAGTAGGCAACACCGTACTAGGAATCACTGACACACATTGCCAATTCAGAACTGGCATAGCTAGCTAGCTAGAGAACTTACCTGTAACAATCAAGGACAGCAACCGTGCAATTATCATTGATCTGATTTCTGTGGGAGTCTCTGGATTTGACTATTCCAGATGTGCAGCACTACTAAGCCAGCTAGCTAGCTATATGATTGAGTACGCCAATGATTCATTGCTAGCTAATAAGCTAGTAATCTAGCTACAATACATCACCAAAAGTATGTGGACACCCCTTCAAATTAGTGGATTTGACTATTTCAACCACACCCGTTGTTGACAGGTGTATAAAATCAAGCACACAGCTATGCAATCTCCAAAGGACGATGATATGAGACAGAGAGGGGCTGGAGTAAGATAACAAGCAGACTGGTGTGAATTGTATTGGAAGGTCCAGTTGTGTTGTTGTAGGCACGTTATTGGGGACATGAGCACAACTCCGGAAGGGGAAAACGGAGTCCCTAGAGAAAGCAAGTACAAGATGGGTGTCAGGGATGAAGTGACAGTATTATCAAAAGGAGACGTGTACTTGGAAAACAGAGAAGGAACGGAGGGAAAAAGATAGGGAGAAGCAACAACGGCTCAGTTGCGAAGTGGTAGGTCACACAAGCTCACATCTGTCCTCGGTTGCAACACTCACTACCGAGTTCAAAACTGCCTCTGGAAGCAACGTCAGCTGTTTGTTGGGAGCTTTATGAAATGGGTTTCCATGGCCAAGCAGCCGCAGATCACCATGTGCAATGCCAAGAGTCGGCTGGAGTGGTGTAAAGCTCGCGCCATTGACCCTGGAGCAGTGGAAACATGTTCTCTGGAGTGATGAATCACGCTTCACCATCTGGCAGTCCGACGGACTAATCTGGGTTTGGTGGATGCCAGGAGAACACCATCTGCCCCAATGCACAGTGCCAACTGTAAAGTTTGGTGGAAGAGGAGTAATGGTCTGGGGCTGTTTTTCATGGTTTGGGCCCCTTAGTTCCTGTGAAGGGACATCTTAACACTAGAGCATACAAGGACATTCTAGATGATTCGGTGCTTCCAACTTTGTGGCAACAGTTTGGGGAAGGCCCTTTCCTGTTTCAACATGACAATGCCCCCGTGAACAAAGCGAGAGGGCCGTACAGAAATTGTTTGTTGAGATCAACGGAGAAGAACTTGACTGGCCTGCACAGAGCCATGACCTCAACCCCATCGAACACCTTTGGGTTGAATTGGAACGCCGACTGCGAACCAGGCTTAATCGCCCATCTCACTAATGCTCTTGTGAATGAATGGAAGAAAGTCCCCTAAGCAATGTTCCAACATCTAGTGGAAAAACCTTCCCAGAAGAGCAGAGGCTGTTATAGCAGCAATAGCGGGGGATCAACTCCATATTAATGCCCATGATTTTGGAATGAGATGTTCGACGAGCAGGTGTCCACATACTTTGCTTATGTAATGTTAGTGTTCTTAGTTGGCTAAGCACTGCAGTGAGCTGTGTGGCAAATCCTAAAACGACCACAAAACACAATGACATACATTCTGACCAGCATTATTACCAGCAGTGCAGTTATTTCGCAATTCAAAATAAAAATGTGCTAACTTCTTTGAAAGTTGCTTTTTCTGAAAAATATATATACCTGGCTAGCTGCTACAAGCTAGCATGCTAGATGGCCGAACAATACTTCCGGGTTTGAAATATGTATGGTGTCGTTGTTGAATCGAGTCGGATCATTACCATGTCTCCAACCGTGGCAGGTCCATTTCATAAAGCTAATGTGCGGCTATGTTATTAACATTTTAGTCATGTTGAGGCGAAAAGACCTGTAGCTCACGTGCGTTCTGTTGTCTCCTGGCAACAGCCAACAACTTAATCTCTGACTCGCCTCGAACTATGACCTCGTTTCCCATTGGTTGAGGGTAACTATTTCCAAAGTTGTCGCTGGAAATAAGGTGTTCTTAGTCAATTTACCTGGTAAAATACTGCTTAAATAAATAAATAAATTACACCAGAGCAGGTGAGAAGTGAAATGCAGAGAGGCATTGAGAAACTACATTCGTTGTCTAATCAGTAGGTGCAAATCAGAAAAAACACGTTTTATTTTTGTTCACATCAAACATTATACTCTTGACTGTGTTGGTAAGTTTGGTCCTACCTTGTCCAGTGCCAGAAGATCCATAACTTCTTATTTCATTACTCCGTGTCCGGAAACAATTGTTGTAACTAAATCTGTAAACAGCAGTCCTACCAGACTGTCTACCTTAGAAGGGGGCTGGGTGAATTATCACAAGAACGGTGAGCAAAAATCCCAGAACCACACGGGGGACCTAGTGAATGACCTGCAGAGAGATGGGACCAAAGTAACAACGCTTACCATCAGGAACACACTACGCCACCAGGGACTCAAATCCTGCAGTGCCAGACGTGTCCCCCTGCTTAAGCCAGTACATGTCCAGGCCCGTCGGAAGTTTGCTAGAGAGCATTTGGATGATCCAGAAGAAGATTGGGAGAATGTCATATGGTCAGATGAAACCAAAATAGAACTTTTTGGTAAAAACTCAACTCGTCGTGTTTGGAGGACAAAGAATGCTGAGTTGCATCCAAAGAACACCATACCTACTGTGAAGCATGGGGGTGGAAACATCATGCTTTGGGGCTGTTTTTCTGCAAAGGGACCAGGACGACTGATCCGTGTAAAGGAAAGAATGAATGGGGCCATGTATTGTGAGATTTTGAGTGAAAACCTCCTTCCATCAGCAAGGGCATTGAAAATTAAACGTGGCTGGGTCTTTCAGCATGACAATGATCCTAAACACACCGCCCGGGCAACGAAGGAGAGGCTTCGTAAGAAGCATTTCAAGGTCCTGGAGTGGCCTAGCCTGTCCTACCAGACTGTCTACCTTGGAAGGGGGCTGGGTGAAAAAATGCCTATATATACTGTATATTATACATTCCTTTCTTGTTGTATATTTACTTCTTCATTTGTTTTTTTGCAATTCAACAAATTATGAGCTCACTGGACATTTTATCCTTACCTACTAAATGCACATTTAGCTGTTTTTCAGATTCAATTGCAGAAGCAATACCAGAGAGGTGAAACTTTGACATATCCCTTGTCTGACCAAGAAGGACCAATCCTGTCCTGTGTTTGATGTTGACACTCCTCAAGGCCTTTACTGCTCACGGAATGATTCCCTCTTTCCCTCACCTCTCCTCACCCCAAGCTATACTGTATCCCTCTGCCATCTCTCCATCCCTCCTCCTTCCTTCCCTTCCTCCCCCAGCCCCTGCTGTATCCCTCCCCTCCTCCCTCCATCCGCTCTTCATCCCTCCCTCCCTCCAGCCCTTACTGCATCTCTCCACCCTCCCCCATCCCTCCTCCCTTTCTTTCCCAGCCTCCCAAGCCAACCTGTCCCTCTCTCCATCCACACAGGAGGTTAATTCACTCTAGGATGGCATTATTTCCTCCTAGCTCTTTGACTATATAAAAATTCAGAGTGGACAGCTCTATCCCTCTTCCATCTCAGATTTGATTGTAATGGTATTGCCTTTTGTCCCTAGGGGGCCCCGTGCCGCCTCGGCCGGGGCTTTATGACACTAAATAGCCGCGCTACAATTTTTCCATCTATTCAAAAAAATCTGTTAATAACTCATTTCGAATGAGACTTGGGTGCTGCCTGGCTGGCCACTGTCGCCAGGTCCCTTACCACCCACCACTCACAGGTCACCTCCTAGACCTAGAAAGTGCCTAAGCACTGAATGCAAGGGGTTAATTAAATGTCTCTGAATTTATGAGTCCCCTTCCTGTTACACTGCACTCCAATTGACACAAATGTCATATTTACAGCCTGACTGTAAAAAAGTATTCAGTATTGCACAATATAGTCTGCATGGGGCTGCCCACTTTCTTTTCCCATCAAACATTACAAGTGTACCCATTCATCAAAAACAATGGATTTATATAAAACCCATTTCCACCCCATAAGATCCTATTAAATAATAAAATAATTATTGATTGATTATTCGAAAAGAGACATAGTGGTGTAATGGCTTGGCACCAGACCACCAGACTGACCTGCCATAAATAAAAGGGGAATTACTTCTGAACCAGTCAAATCTGTATTCAATATGGCCCCTTGCAGTGTTGATCACTGAGGCCTTACAGTGGGGCAAAAAAGTATTTCGTCAGCCACCAATTGTGCAAGTTCTCCCACTTAAAAAGATGAGAGAGGACTGTAATTTTCATCTCAGGTACACTTCAACTATGACAGACAAAAATCCAGAAAATCACATTGTAGGATTTTTAATGAATTTATTTGCAAATTATGGTGGAAAATAAGTATTTGGTCAATAACAAAAGTTTATCTCAACACTTTGTTATATACCCTTCGTTTTCTGTAAGTCTTTACAAGGTTTTCCTCACACTGTTGCTGGTATTTTGGCCCATTCCTCCATGCAGATCTCCTCTACAGCAGTGCTGTTTTGGGGCTGTTGCTGGGCAACACAGACTTTCAACTCTCTCCAAAGATTTTCTATGGGGTTGAGATCTGGAGACTGGCTAGGCCACTCCAGGACCTTGAAATGCTTCTTACGAAGCCTCTCCTTCGTTGCCCGGGTGGTGTGTTTGGGATCATTGTCATGCTGAAAGACCCAGCCACGTTTCATCTTCAATGCCCTTGCTGATGGAAGGAGGTTTTCACTCAAAATCTCACGATACATGGCCCCATTCATTCTTTCCTTTACACGGATCAGTCGTCCTGGTCCCTTTGCAGAAAAACAGCCCCAAAGCATGATGTTTCCACCCCCATGCTTCACAGTAGGTATGGTGTTCTTTGGATGCAACTCAGCATTCTTTGTCCTCCAAACACGACGAGTTGAGTTTTTACCAAAAAGTTCTATTTTGGTTTCATCTGACCATATGACATTCTCCCAATCTTCTTCTGGATCATCCAAATGCTCTCTAGCAAACTTCCGACGGGCCTGGACATGTACTGGCTTAAGCAGGGGGACACGTCTGGCACTGCAGGATTTGAGTCCCTGGTGGCGTAGTGTGTTCCTCATGGTAGGCTTTGTTACTTTGGTCCCAGCTCTCTGCAGGTCATTCACTAGGTCCCCCCATGTGGTTCTGAGATTTTTGCTCACCGTTCTTGTGATAATTTTGACCCCACGGGGTGAGATCTTGCGTGGAGCCCCAGATCAAGGGAGATTATCAGTGGTCTTGTATGTCTTCCATTTCCTAGTAATTGCTCCCACAGTTGATTTCTTCAAACCAAGCTGCTTACCTATTGCAGATTCAGTCTTCCCAGCCTGGTGCAGGTCTACAATTTTGTTTCTGGTGTCCTTTGACAGCTGTTTGGTCTTGGCCATAGTGGAGTTTGGAGTGTGACTGTTTGACGTTGTGGACAGGTGTCTTTTATACTGATAACAAGTTCAAACAGGTGCCATTAATACAGGTTACGAGTGGAGGACAGAGGAGCCTCTTAAAGAAGAAGTTACAGGTCTGTGAGAGCCAGAAATCTTGCTTGTTTGTAGGTGACCAAATACTTATTTTCCACCACAATTTGCAAATAAATTAATTAAAAATCCTACAATGTGATTTTCTGGATTTGTTTTCTTCTCATTTTGTCTGTCATAGTTGAAGTGTACCTATGATGAACATTACAGGCCTCTCTCATCTTTTTAAGTGGGAGAACTTGCACAATTGGTGTCTGACTAAATGCCTTTTTTGCCCCACTGTATGTGTTCTTGATCGAAAAGACAATGTACAGAAACGGCTTGAAGCTTAATTGCCTTTTCAAAAGAGACTGGTTGTAAGGACTACTAAGTGAAGTGAGGACTACTAAGTGAAGTGGACAAACAAAAATGGAAAATGTATAGTTTTAGTAATTCAGCTATTGGACTAAACTGTTGTGAAGCACAGGTAAAGCAATCAAAAGTTACCTTGCAATGATGACTGAAACAGAAATATCCATTGAGTGGGTGGTTTTACAGTATTCAAAAAGTGTGTTTAGATGTGCATTTCAAAACCTAGTGGAAGGGATGGTCCCGTGCAGTCTGAGAGTTTCCCAGTATCCTCCCTTGATGACCTATGTTTCTCCCACAACCCACTTTCCTGAGATTAAAAATACAATTTACCCATATATCCTTACACACAACCTAACACACAACCATCAACTCAAAGTTCCACCTACAAAATGGAAAATTCCAGAAGAAAATGACACTGGCGCTTAACTTATCAAAAACAATCCCTAAATGTATTTTGTCATAAAAACCCTTATCTTGTGCGAACAAGGGGGAATGGACCTTTCCAAAAGGATCGAGGAACGCTATAATGACACCCAATCCTATATAACATTGAGGGTTCCTTAAAAACCCATTTGTGTTTGCTTTTAGCACAGGCTGAAGTGCCTTCTCTGTTGTCTCTTTCATGGGCTAGTCAGAAGCATCTTGCATGCTATAGAAAACAGATGGTATCTCCTGTCTATTACTTCTCAAAGCACTCATATCCTCTCTCATGTTCTTTTCTTTGATCTGTTAGGCTTGCTGGTCTCACTTTTTTTGGGGGGGGGGTGCGAGTGACCTTAGAAAAGTACTGTGACGATATTGGTGGGGTTGCGGATGCTTCTCGGAATGTACCTCCTATGTCCTGTTTTGGTAAAAGCAATGTATTGTAAGATCTACTAAGCCATTAAAAGGGCTTTCAAACCGTCTTCCTGTGTATTCCAGTAAATGTGTTCCTTAGGATTATCGTGAACAGAACAAGTGTTGACTATAGTATGTGTTGACTATAGTATGTGTTGACTATAGTATATGTTGACTACAGTATGTGTTGACTACAGTATGTGTTGACTATAGTATGTGTTGACTATAGTATGTGTTGACTACAGTATGTGTTGACTACAGTATGTGTTGACTACAGTATGTGTTGACTACAGTATGACCAAAGCATGTGCTGACTACAGCATGTGTTGACTACAGTATGACCAAAGCATTTGCTGACTACAGCATCTGTTGACTACAGTATGTGTTGACTACAGTATGTGCTGACTACAGCATGTGTTGACTACAGCATGTGCTGACTACAGTATGACCAAAGCATGTGTTGACTACAGTATGTGCTGACTACAGTATGACCAAAGCATGTGTTGACTACAGTATGTGCTGACTACAGTATGTGCTGACTACAGTATGTGCTGACTACAGTATGTGTTGACTACAGTATGTGTTGACTACAGTATGTGCTGACTACAGCATGTGTTGACTACAGTATGTGCTGACTACAGTAAGTGCTGACTACAGTATGTGCTGACTACAGTAAGTGTTGACTACAGTATGTGCTGACTACAGTATGTGCTGACTACAGTATGTGCTGACTACAGCATGTGCTGACTACAGTATGTGTCGACTACAGCATGTGTTGACTACAGTATGTGCTGACTACAGTATGTGCTGACTACAGTATGTGTTGACTACAGTATGTGCTGACTACAGTATGTGCTGACTACAGTAAGTGCTGACTACAGTATGTGCTGACTACAGTATGTGCTGACTACAGTATGTGCTGACTACAGTAAGTCCAGGCAATGACAGCTGATGTAACATAACCTATTAACTGATCATATTTCTAACTAAGAGCTAAAACCATTTGAACATCTCTTTGGATGTATGTGAAATACCTTGGGACTGCTTCCCATGCCCCAATAATTCCTCACCATATAGGCTTTACCTCAATACATAACATTAAATATACAGTATTAAAAAGGGTAAACCAATGAGAGAAGGGAACCTAATACACTACTACACACTCAAACTCCAGAAGGAAAAGGAAGCTTTTGTTTTCTTGTTCTTGTGCTGCCAGGAGGGGGAAGCATACCTCTTTGCAAATCGGACCAAAAGAGAAGAAAAAGAAAAGTAATTAAACAAACAACTTTGTCAGGAACGGTGTCTGCTTATCCAATCTGAAAATACTTGTTCCTTCTAATACATAGAGACATAAAAAAATGTGTTTGTTGTCTTCTCAGAGCGTCTGTAAATGACATGCATGTTTCAGTGCGCATTAATTTAACCCGAGCCATGCATATATAGGAAAGGGATTGGGAAACAAATGATGTTGTGTCATTTAATTAAGAGTTTTGCTTTGAGCAATAATACTGTTTTTCACATAACCTTTAACTACTTAATGGATTTGAGAAGCTATTACCTTTCAAGATTTCAGTTTTTAATTATTTTGAATATTGCCAGAGATATGAAATGTCAATCAAAATGGGGATTATTGCAATTTTTGTCTTTGTACGTTGTGCACTCAAAGACAGAATAATACAAGACCTAATGTGTTTACAATTCTAGAGATATGCAACACTTTGCACCCTCTGACACATGCCTAAAACACACTACTCAGATTTTTGGCCTACATTTGCTTTTAATTCTCCCATAATTCTCTCATGTGTGTTATGGAGTTAACTATTACAATTAAAGTTTTAGGAATTAACCTCAATTCTGAGCTATGTCATTCCTAATATATTTAATAACGTACTATATAGCATATGATATATTTAACATACAGTACCAGTCAAAAGTTTGGACACACCTACTCATTCAAGGGTTTTTATTTTGACTGTTTTCTACATTGTAGAATAATAGTGAAGACATCACAACTATGAAATAACACATATGGAATCATGTAGTAACCAAAAAAGTGTTAAACAAATCCAAATATATTTGAGATTTGACATTCTTCACCCTTGTCTTGATGACAGCTTTGCACACTGTTGGCATTCTCTCAACCAGCTTCATGAGGTAATCACCTGGAATTCATTTAAATTAACAGGTGTGCCTTGTTCAATTAATTTGTAGAACTTCTTTCCTTCTTAATGCATTTGAGCCAATCAACTGTGTTGTGACGTGACAATATAGGGGTGGTATACAGAAGATATCTGGAAAAAAGACCAAGTCCATATTATGGACACCATTTGTTTAACACTTTTTTGGTTACTACATGATTCCATATGTGTTATTTCATAGTTGTGATATTTTTGCTATTATTCTACAATGTAGAAAATAGTAAAAATAAAGAAAAACACTTGAATGAGTAGGTGTGCCCAAACTTTTCAGTGGTACTGTATATTGGGATGTTATTACCCCCTGATGCCTCCCATTACCCTTCTCCACCTGGATCCCACATCTGTGTTCCAGGGATTATCACTCAGCCTGGCACATTTAGGAACGCCTCTAAAGTGGAGGGGAAAGTTCATTTACTTTTCCCAGAGGTCATCGTTGCGTCCGTGGCGACAGGCAAACCCTTGTATGTGACGTCAGGCTCGTTTTAGTGTGGATCTGACTTTAAGTTTGAAAAGGACTGACACATGGGTGTAGTTTTTAGCTGGTATCCCATTCCAGGTGCCAGTACCCCCCCCCCCCTCTCCCATCGCACAGGGCATCAAGTGATCGTCATGAAAGCCTCTGTGTGTGTCTCTCCCCATCCCATAAACCAGCTAAATGGATTGTGTGGTCAGGAAAAAGAAAATGAGAGAAGAGAATGAAATTACAGACCTGGCTGAGTGCACAAATCATGCAAATTATGGTTTATGGCTTACCAGAAGAATTCAACACCTGTGTCTCACCGTGGCTGTAATTGCATGTGATGCACCAGGTATCAAGATGTTTGTCTTTGCAATGGCGAGGGCAGGTTCGACAGAATAATTTATAAGGGCCCTCCTTATAAGAGTGGGAGTGTCTGGGAGTGTCTGATGTTTTTAGTTCTTGTCAGATCACTTGTGAACCACCCACAGCTCACACAGGGTATGTATCATAGAGGCTTCATTAACCATTGTAATTACTGTGTTTGTTGATTGTTACCTGGATTTGGTGGTAAAAGGTGGATGATGATTCATCAGATCAGGATGAGATGATATGGAGTTTAATTAAACAAAGCAATCAGGGAGTCATAAATTCAACACAGCCGTGACCAACCCCGTCTGAACTCGGTCCTGGGAAAGGCGGATTAACGCGGTGAGAAAAAGCCCATTCTGCAAACATAGGCTTCTGAAACCTTTCCAAGTGCAACGAATCTCTCAAGAGCTGTTTTAATTTACCCAGGGTGTAGTAATAAAGAGCCATGTTAAGGAAACTTAGTTTGCCACAATATCACCTTCTCTTTTAAAATTACCACACCTACTCTATCTATTTTGAAAACCTGAAGTCCCACGTCACTGTAAATTTATTATCAAAAGTTTTTGTCATTGTGTCATCGCTGAGCGCTCCGACAGAATAAGAGTATTGGATGGATGGATAGATCCCCAAACAAGACAACAGTGTGAGACATTTGAGAGCTCTCTCTCTCTCTCTCTCTCTCTCTCTCTCTCTCTCTCTCTCTCTCACCCCCTCACCCCTCTCTCCGGCTGATGCTTCAGCCAAATTGATTACCCCACTCCATCTGTATCAGGCTGGCCGCCTCCTGTGCTCACCGCGTTGTGCCTACAGCCCAGAGTTAGTGTACAATTACATACAGTTTAATATATCTGCTGAGCACCTTTTTAAACAAGCATCACAAGTCCAGGAGGTGATTTGTCTTCCAGCGCCATTACTCCATTGTACATCTTGATAGGCGAAGATTGCTCCTAGCCATGTTTAAGCATTAAATAGTGTATTATTATTTCACATAAATCAAGTTGGGATGTAAGGGGATTCATAAATTCAGTATTTCTTTTAGATAGTATTTTAAACCTCTCTCTCACCCAGCATGGTGGAGTTTCAGAGGGAAGCAATTCCATACGGGCCTATCAAGGAGGTATGTTCAACACAATGTATAATGCCATTTAAATTCAATTTAAACCACTTGTAACACATTTGTCATAAGTGCTGTTACTATAACACAAAGTACTACTACTGCTGCTGCCAACAACTACAGACAACAATAGGCCTACTACTACTACTACTACTACTACTACTACTATTACTACTACTACTACTACTACTATTACTGCCACTATTACTATTACTGCTGCTGCTACTACTACTACTACCACCACTACTACTGCTGCTGCTGCCAACAACTACAGACAACAATAAGCCTACTACTACTACTGTTACTACTACTACTACTGTTACTACTACTGCTACTGCTACTACTGTTACTAATAGTGATACTGCTACTACTGCTACTACTACTACTACTGTTACGACTACTGCTACTGCTACTACTGCTACTACTACTACTGTTACTACTACTGCTACTGCTACTACTACTATTACTCTGCTGCAGCCAACAACTATAGGCCTGCTACTGCTACTACTGCTGCTGCTACTACTACAACTACTGCTACTACTACTACTGCTGGTATTACTGCTACTGTTGCTACTGCTACTATTACTACTGCTACTGTTATTTCTTCTGCTACTACTGCTACTGCAACTACTTCTACTGCAACTACTACTACTACTACTTCTGCTGCCAACAACTATAGGCCTGCTACTGCTGCTAATACTGCTGCTACTACTACTACTACTACTGCTGCTTATACTGCTACTACTACTACTGCTACTGCTGCTACTATAACAACTACTACTGCTGCAAATACTGCTGCTACTACTACTACTGCTGCAAATACTGCTACTACTACTACTACTATAGGTCTGCTACTGCTGCTGCTACTACCGCTACTGCTGGTACTTTTTCTACTACTGCTACTACTGTTACTATTACTACTGCTGCTACTACTTTTATTACTGCAGTAGGTACACAAGTATCTAAATCACAGTAAAGCAAGTCCTATATCATCATAACCTGAAAGGCCGCTCAGCAAGGAAGAAGCTCCAAAACCGCCATAGAAAAAAGCCAGACTACGGTTTGCAACTGCACATGGGGACAAACACTGTACTTTTTGGAGAAATGTCCTCTAGTCTGATGAAGCAAACGTATAACTGTTTGGCCATAATGATCATCGCTATGTTTGGAGGAAAAAGGGGGAGGCCGGCAAGAAGGTGTGGCAAAATGGCTTAAGGACAACAAAGTCAAAGTACTGGAGTAGCCATCAAAAAGCCCTGACCTCAATCCTATAGAAAATGTGTGGGCATTTCTGAAAAAGCGTGTGCGAGCAAGGAGGCCTCAGTTACACCAGCTCTGTTAGGAGGAATGGGCCAAAGTACACCCAACTTATTGTGGGAAGTTTGTGGAATGCTACCTGAAACGTTTGACCTAAACAATTTAAAGGCAATGCTACCAAATTCTAATTGAGTGTATGTAAACTTCTGACCCACTGGGAATGTGATGAAAAAAATAAAAGCTGAAATTATTCTGACATTTTCATTCTTAAATAAAGTGGTGATCTTAACTGATCTTAACTGACCTACGACAGGGAATTTTTATAATTGTAAAAATGTATTTGGCTAAGTTGTATGTAAACTTCCGACTTCAACTGTAGGTATCCTATCACAGTCTCCTTTGGATGCTCCGTTTCTCCCCTTGGTTCAAGTCATATCTGATGGAGTACAGCGGTGTGGTGGGGAATGGGTTCACGGTCTGTGTGGTGGGGAATGGGTTCACGGTCTGTGTGGTGGGGAATGGGTTCACGGTCTGTGTGGTGGGGAATGGGTTCACGGTCTGTGTGGTGGGGAATGGGTTCACGGTCTGTGTGGTGGGGAATGGGTTCACGGTCTGTGTGATGGGGAATGGGTTCACGGTCTGTGTGGTGGGGAATGGGTTCACGGTCTGTGTGATGGGGAATGGGTTCACGGTCTGTGTGGTGGGGAATGGGTTCACGGTCTGTGTGGTGGGGAATGGGTTCACGGTCTGTGTGGTGGGGAATGGGTTCACGGTCTGTGTGGTGGGGAATGGGTTCACGGTCTGTGTGATGGGGAATGGGTTCACGGTCTGTGTGGTGGGGAATGGGTTCACGGTCTGTGTGGTGGGGAATGGGTTCACGGTCTGTGTGGTGGGGAATGGGTTCACGGTCTGTGTGGTGGGGAATGGGTTCACGGTCTGTGTGGTGGGGAATGGGTTCACGGTCTGTGTGGTGGGGAATGGGTTCACGGTCTGTGTGGTGGGGAATGGGTTCACGGTCTGTGTGGTGGGGAATGGGTTCACGGTCTGTGTGGTGGGGAATGGGTTCACGGTCTGTGTGGTGGGGAATGGGTTCACGGTCTGTGTGATGGGGAATGGGTTCACGTGTGTGTGGTGGGGAATGGGTTCACGGTCTGTGTGGTGGGGAATGGGTTCACGGTCTGTGTGATGGGGAATGGGTTCACGGTCTGTGTGGTGGGGAATGGGTTCACGGTCTGTGTGGTGGGGAATGGGTTCACGGTCTGTGTGGTGGGGAATGGGTTCACGGTCTGTGTGGTGGGGAATGGGTTCACGGTCTGTGTGATGGGGAATGGGTTCACGGTCTGTGTGGTGGGGAATGGGTTCACGGTCTGTGTGGTGGGGAATGGGTTCACGGTCTGTGTGGTGGGGAATGGGTTCACGGTCTGTGTGGTGGGGAATGGGTTCACGGTCTGTGTGATGGGGAATGGGTTCACGGTCTGTGTGGTGGGGAATGGGTTCACGGTCTGTGTGGTGGGGAATGGGTTCACGGTCTGTGTGGTGGGGAATGGGTTCACGGTCTGTGTGGTGGGGAATGGGTTCACGGTCTGTGTGGTGGGGAATGGGTTCACGGTCTGTGTGGTGGGGAATGGGATCAGTGTCTGTGTGGGGGGAATGGGATCAGGGTCTGTGTGGGGGCAGGGGATCAGGGTCTTTGTGGGGAGGGACAGGGGATCAGGGTCTGTGTATGGGTGGAAATGGGATCAGGGTCTGTGTAGGGGGATCAGGGTCTGTGTATGGGTGGAAATGGGATCAGGGTCTGTGTAGGGGGTGGGATCAGGGTCTGTGTGGGGGGACAGAGTATCAGGGTCTGTGTGGGGACAACGACGGGGGATCGGGGTCTCTGTGGGGGGGATATGGGATCAGGGTCTGTATATGTGGGGGACAGAGTATCTGGGTCTGTGTGGGGAGGGACAGGGGATCAGGGTCTGTGTGTGGGGGGAGGACAGGGGATCAGGGTCTGTGTATGTGAGAAACCTGGTTCCCCTGCTGCCTGTCTTCTCTCTCGACCCACGGGACAATGTTTCTGCCTTGACAAAATGTCTTCATGTACTCTCTCTCCACCTCTGTTCTGGAAACTGGTCTGTTATGTACACTCTCTCTTCACCTCTGTACTGGAAACTGGTCTGTCATGTTCTCTCTCTCCACCTCTACCCTGGAAACTGGTCTATAATAATTCTCTTGATCACACTCTTTTGACTTTCAAATAGACGCACACCAGCAAGATAAGGTAAACACAGAGTTAAACTGAATCAACACAAGCCAGACACCCCTCCATGCCGTTTTGAAACCTCATAATATCGAGCTAGAATTATGCCATTAAACTATACATGAAAAGTCGATACATGAAAGGTCAGCAAAATATTTAGCCTCTGATGAAAATGTGTTCATACTCCATACAGTACAGCCTAGAATTGACAATATCCATGAACACCAGAGGAGATTCCCCTGGCATTGTGTTTTGTGTTTGATTTGTCGTGACTCTTTTGGTGTACACAGCATACTGGAACAGCATTCTGCTTGTCAATCACCATAGCAGAAACTGGTTGGGTTCAGAGGCTCAGCCTTTTGAAGTGAACTTATTTTGGGTACGGTATCTCCTCTGCGCCATTGGAACTGAACATTGTCAGAGCCCTGTGATAAAAATAATTTTTGCGGTGCACCACTTTTAACTCACAAAGGCACTATATTAGCGATTTAACTTCTTTGATGCCCTTCGGCACCTGCCATCACACACACACACACACACACACACACACACACACACACACACACACACACACACACACACACACACACACACACACACACACACACACACACACACACACACACACACACACACACACACACACACACACACACACACACACACACACACACACACACACACACACACACACACACACTGCAATGCCACAAACCAACACATTCTTGCTTCATGCAAAAAACTATTGACAAAGCAGTGGTATTATTTTAAACAAAATGCATTTTTGACATGTCTGTTGAGACTGTATACACACACACATACACATTCGAAGCACACTCATAGCAGCTTCCAGTAACACGACACTATGTGCTTTATCCTCTGTTATCTCCAGCTTCCTTTTTGCCCTTTGGTGAAGCATTTTTCTTGGCATGCATGATCTCATTTAACTTTGATTTCCTTTCTCCAGGATTGCATTCTAGATGTTTCCAATTTCCAGGCCATTCCCCAATTTTCAACTCCAATGAGAGACAACATATGCTGAATTGGCTGTTTACGTAAAGTCAGGAATTGGTAAGTGATGATTTTAAAATGCTGTTTAAAATAAAATTGACAATTTGTTGCAGATAAGGACTTTCCTTTATAAAGAGCAGGAAACTTGTGTAGCTCATTTAATGTTTAATTTACAGGTAGTACATTTTTTTATTTTTAAATGTTGCTGAAATGTATTTTGTATCTTACACTAGACCAGAACACTTGATCACTCACAGTAACTCTTAAAGAAAACTTGATGAGAAGAAAATGTAATATGATGCAGAGCTGTCTTATAGAATGCCTGAACTGGCTTAAAATATACTGTTAATAGAAAATAAAGTTTTATACTGTGTTGTATATTGACTTTTCTAAAATAGTTTTGCTTTAGATGATAAAATAACTCTGTGCTGATGTTAGGCATGTTGTCTGAATCTCATTACAAAACCCTCATCTACTAACACTATGTACAACACGACAGGTTTGGTGTAGTCATTTATTATAGCAGTATTGTAGCATAATAGCATAATGATAATGTATTTTGTTAATAAGAGTGATCTAATCCTACGATGTTACACCTACTGTATTAATTCAGGGCTAATGTTTCAATCTGAGCTGTTCCCTCAATTGTTTACGCCATTATTCAAGTATGTTAATTTGTTTTCATTATTTTGCACACAAAAATCATGTTATTGTTTTAGTGAATTAACAATGTCACATTTTGCTCTAGCCTGTCAATGAATTCATGTTTTTTGGGGCCAAACTTATTTTGTTAGATTCAATAGTTTTATGGTTGTACTATTGAAAATTAAAGTGATTTTTGCCAACTTTTCATACTGATTAACATACGCTGGTGTTGATAAAATGTTTGTTTTTAAATGACTGTCTGCAGACTGACCTGAGCTTCCTCTGTGTGAAGTCAAGTATACTACAAGGTAGTTTCAGTAGATCCATTTGTCTTATTATTTCAACTAAAAGTGGTCTTATCAAAACCATCTCAACAAACCAACCGAAGCCCTGCACATGGCTTAAATACCATTTGAAAAACCACAAAGTAAAAAAAAATAATATGCTTGTCTGTTTGTAGGCTATCTTGGTTGTGTTGTCTCACATTTTCTGAATATTTGCTTCGGAATCTGTTCTTGATTAGCCTCTGGACTGTGAAGAATGTGTCCAGCATGTTAAAACCTTGTTCACTGAGAAAGGGACTCATTGTAGGAGCTTTTAAAGGGATTGTGTAATCCCAGGACCAGTACAATCAAAACCAAAGGATTCCCCAAATCAGTTTCCAGCACATTTTCAGAAGAAACATGTCATACTCTGTCATACTCAATGTTCACTCTGTCATAAATCTAGTTTCCATTTTCATATCAATCGGATTAGTTCCAAGACCAGGTAAGTAGGTATAATGTAAGTAACCATACACATTTAAATACATTTAAACAAATGTTAATATAGGACATCAAAAACATTGTGGGAAGATGAGGTGCAATCTCTCAGTTTTTCAGCTTCAAAGCTTTTTTTATTTGAAATGTACTGTACAGTGCAATATTTCAATTTTCTTTACTGCTGTCATTCTAATTGACTATGTTAAAACATAAAACAAATTAAATGTACAATTTTATTTCATCCCCTTTTCAATAGCAGTGCTCCCAGCAAAATGATACAGTTAACATATTAAAGCATTTACTTCTGTCAAGCTGCTAACATTACACTTTTTCTCATTACCTTTATACATACATGACATTAAGTCAACACACACATGGACGTGCGCATGGATGTGTGTCTGTCATTGACCGAGACTGAGCGCAGTGGCTCTCTCTGTCTGGACGGAGATGGATGTGTGTCTGTCGTTGACCGAGACTGAGCGCAGTGGCTCTCTCTGTCTGGACGGAGATGGATGTGTGCCTGTCGTTGACTGAGACTGAGCGCAGTGGCTCTCTCTGTCTGGACGGAGATGGATGTGTGTCTGTCGTTGACCGAGACTGAGCGCAGTGGCTCTCTCTGTCTGGACGGAGATGGATGTGTGTCTGTCGTTGACCGAGACTGAGCGCAGTGGCTCTCTCTGTCTGGACGGAGATGGATGTGTGTCTGTCGTTGACCGAGACTGAGCGCAGTGGCTCTCTCTGTCTGGACGGAGATGGATGTGTGCCTGCTTACTCAACACTGCCCGGAATATCTCTCCTGTTATTGAAAACTGGACTTTGTTGTCTGGGGATTGGTCCTCTATAAAACAGCTCTAAACAGGAGAACCAATAGTAGGAATAGACCTCAGAACCTAATTAATTTTGGGACTATTATTGCAGGAGGAAGAATTGTAATCAGTTACAGATTCCTTCCTGTTTGGTTAGCGTGACCGTAACCAATTACAAGTGACCTTTGTGTTACAGTTCCACTTCCTGTGCAACCCAAATAGTGGTCAGGTCTAGGATTGCACAGGCGGAATACAACAAAAATAGGAATTGAGAGTTAGAGGGAGCGAGAGAGAGATTTACAGATGTCATAAGTTTGACAGTTTAATTGCAAAATGTGGCATGCATCTCTGACCCCCTAATAAAGCATATAGCATGTGCCTTGGAGCCCCGGGCTCACTTTCTGGTGGGACGTCTCCCTCTCACAAATAGGGTAAGGCTGGTCCTCTACAACTGATGAACAACGGACTGAAGGAAAGTCTAAAATATGGAAATAAATCAATTTATGATAATATCAAGGAACAATCTGGCATTGTTTTGTTGTTTCCTCCCAATACAATAAAGCCCATGGCACAAAATACGTGAATGCTGAATACAGGAGAATATGGAGATTAGCATAGGCTTTTTTTCAGTACAGAGAAGTAATTCAATATGCCATGGTACTTCCCCACAAATACTCCACACATATTAGGTCAGGTAGTACTATCGCTAAGGGCTTGCCAAGCTAGTATACTATAGGTCACGGCATATTACAACAAAATGGCCCCTAAATCAATCATCCTCTTTTCGGAGATACTTTTGGCATTGCTTTCCTTTTTCGAGTCCACAAGAAGAACACTGCCTCAAAACCACTGAGGGAAGGGTCTAACCAGGGCACTTGCCACTGAGCTGTCCAAAGTAAATTGGTAAATACCTGACCTGCCAAACCCAGCTCCCTTCGGTTTGATCTCCTTCCATCTCCTTCCAATTCTCCCCCAGCCTCCTGAGAGTCTGTTCCCATGGTCGCAGGCTCTAATCGTTTATTGGCACATTAGTTCCTCCGTTCCACCCCAGAGGTCTCCCTAATTCACTTTTGATATCGTTGTTTAGATGATGTGGGATTGGGATTGGCAATGTGACATTAATTCATTCATTCTGGTTTGATAATGATAGACCCCCCCCCCCCTCCCAACCCCATAGATCACGGATAAATACTGCCATTTGAATTTGTGCAAATTTTCTTCGTAAACGATGCCTTTTACAGTTTAGCCTGTATTTCCTGCCAAGCTACAGTAACATCCCTTTTTAGATGGTGTAAAATATAGATACTTTTCCTGAACTAAGCCTGTGTGAATGACACTTAAAATCAAAACATATTAACCAAATAATTACATTTAACCCAGCTACTCCGCCTGATTACTGTTGTATTCGGCGCATGTGACAAATAACGTTTGATTTGATTATTCTTGAATTTCATGTCACAAGGAGAACAAAGTGTGACCAGAATGAAATAGTATCCATAATGCACCAGTGGAAAAAAACTAAGTGAGCGTGTATCAAAGTGCCTATATACATGTGAATTCCCTTGGAACACTGTAATGCTTCTCAAAACATAAAAAATGGGACAAGTGTCATATTATTCAGTGTGAACACGAGAACTCAACTCACTAAACCAATACAAGCACCCCGGCCCAGTTGCTGAGGGATCATTTCAGAAACAAACAGTATCCCCTGGAAGGATGGATTCTGTTAGATAGTACATTGATCACCTACATAGCCCGCAGAAAGAAGATGGCTTTACAAGCAATAAGATGTGAGACAATTATATTATTTTAGTGAAATAAGACGGAGTACAAGTGCCGAGTGCCAATAGCCTAGGCATCCCGTCGTGGTTAGCTGTTTGTGCTTCATCCTGTGGCATTGTAATCCACTAAAGTTTCCCAGCTCGGTTTTCCTCAACGCAATCAGGATGCGAAGGCTCACCAGTGATTGCGTTCATTTGTAAAAGCATCCAAGCCAAAATTGAACCCCAAGGCTGATAAAGTATAAAGATGCTGATCAGGATGGCAGCTACATGGACTACACTGTAGGGCAGGAGGTGTCAACGAGCCATCCAAAAGACCAATGACTGTGTGTACCTTATTTCAGACCGTGCTGCTGCCCAGAATACAAACGGAAGAAGAAAGAAAGAAGGGGAAACATACGACAACAACTGCAGGATTTATTTTCATCCCCAAGCGTCTTTCCAGGGAGCACATTTTCAATTTAACAGATTAGTAATTTTGAGATTGTTCTTTGTGGAACGCCATTAGATTGAGTTTATTCATTGTGGTAGCAGCTTTTATGAAGGATTTTTTTATTGATCCTTAGGGGTTAATTTGGAAGATGTATTCAAGGAGACAGATTTTTTTTTAATTCACCAATTTTTTTTATCAGGCCCACGAAATCGTAAATTACTCTCAACCTAGACATAAAAAACTCAAATGCAAGTACAATGCATTCAGAAAGTATTCCCAACCCTTGACCTTTTACACATTTTGTGGTATTAAAATGGATATAATTGTCATTTTTTTGTCAACAATCTACACAAAATACTCGGTCAAAGGGAGAAAAAAAATTATAATATTTGAAATACAATTATGGAAATAAACACTAATATACAGTATCTTGATTAGAGTATTTCTGGGCACCATTTAGTCTTTCTGGGTACCATTGAGTTTTTCTGGGCACCATTGAATCTTTCTGGGTACCATTGAGTTTTCTGGGCACCATTGAATCTTTCTGGGTACGTCATTATGAGTTTTCCACACCTGGATTGTGTAACATTTGCTCATTTATTCTTTCCAAAATTCTTCAAGCTCTTTCAAATTGTTTGTTGATCGTTGCTAGACAACCATTTTCAGGTCTTGCCATTGATTTTCAAGCAGATTTATGTCAAACCTGTAACTCGGCCACTCAGGAACATTCACTGTCTTCTTGGTTAGCAACTCCAGTGTAGATTTGGCCTTGTGTTTTAGGTTATTGTCCTGCTCAAAGGTGAATTCATCTCCCAGTGTCTGGTGGAAAGCTGACTGAACCAGGTTTTCATCTAGGATTTTGTCTATGCTTAGCTCCCTTCCATTTATTTGAGTTCTTAACGTCTATAAGCATGGCCATAGCATGATGCAGCCACCCCTATACTTCAAAATATGGAGAGTGGTACTCAGTAATGTGCTGTGTTGGATTTGCCCAAAACATAACAGTTTGAATTCGTGACAAAAGTTAATTGCTTTGCCACATTTTTTGCAGTTTTACTTTAGTAAAAAAACAGGATGCATGTTCTGGAATATCTGTACTGACTTCCTTCTTTTCACTCTGTCAATGAGGTTAGTATTGTAGAGTAACTACCATTTTGTTGATCCATCCTCAATTTTCCTATTAAACTCTGTACCTGTTTTAAAGTCACTATTGGCCTCATTTCCCTCCTCTCCAGCAACTGAGATCAGAAGGAAGCCTATATCTTTGTAGTGACAGGGTGAATTGATACACCATCCAAAGTGTAATTAATAACTTTACCATGCTCAAACAGATATTCAATGTCTGCTTTTTTAAACCCATATAACAATAGGTTCCCTTCTTTGCAAGACCTTGGAAAACCTCCCTCGTCTTTGTGGTTAAATCTGTGTTTGAAATTCACTGTTGACTGAGGGAACTTACTGATGATTGTATGTACAGAGATGAGGTAGTCATTCAAAAAACCTCTTCAGGATCCGCCCCTTTTTGCAATTATCGCCTAAAATTACATACCCAAATCTAACTGCCTGTAGCTCACAACCTGAATGAAGGGTATTCATATTCTTGAAACCGTTTGAAAGGAAACAATTTGAAGTTTGTGGAAATGTTAAATGAATGTAGGAGAATACAACACATTAGATCTGGTAAAAGATAATACAAAGAAAAACATGTATTTTTTTTGTACCATCATCTTTGAAATGCAAGAGAAAGACCATAATGTATTATACCAGCCCAGGCGCAATTGGCCCCTAGATGGCAGCAGTGTCTGTGCAATGATTTAGACTGATCCAATGAATCATTGCATTTCATTTTGCATTTCATTGCAAAATGTTGTATCAAGAATGCCCAAATGTGCCTAATTGGTTTATTAATACATTTTCAACTTCATAACAGTGCACTCTCCTCAAACAATAGCATGGTATTATTTCACTGTAATAGCTACTGTAAATTGGACAGTGCAGTTAGATTAACAATAATTTAAGCTTTCTGCCAATATCAGATATATCTGTCCTTATTGTTACTTACAACCTCATGCTAATCACATTAGCCTACGTTAGCTCAACCATCTCACACCGATCCTGTAGAGGTTTTAAACACTATTATTGCACACAGAGTGAATCCATACAACTTATTATGTGACTTGTTAAGCACATTTTTACTCCTAAACTTATGTAGGCTTGCTATAACAAAGGGGTTGAATACTCATTGACTCAAGACATTTCAGCTTTACATTAAAAAAAATAATAATTTGTAAAACACTTTAACTATCCCTATTAAACGTAATAAATGGGAAATGTTTCAAATAATAGTATTGTCACTATTTATCCTACTTCCTCCTTATTATCAACATTATTAACACCTACTTAAAGTATGGTATGCATTTGACAACATGCATTTGAAATAACTACACTGTTATTGCACATACATTGAGGACAGAGAGAAAGAAAGGGGATCATCTGAACCTGTTTTCTCTTTCAATTCTCGTGGGCCCTGTGCCAAAATGTCAGAGACATCACCATTAGAAGCGAATTCCAGGAGCTATGTGAATGGGACGATTGAAGACCCAGTTTGATTGACAGGTCTTCCTCTCTCCCTCTGCCCCCAGGGTGATTGACAATGTGGTTCATCTCACATTTTGTGACTGAACTAATCCAGTAAATTCCTACCAGACGGTACACAACTCAGCAGAGACCTCTCTTTTCCAGGTGGACTTTTATCTCCCAAAATATATACGTTTTTCCATCTGCGACTAAAAACAAACGGACAGAGTGTAATTAAGTGTTAGTACATAATTAAGCAAGTTTAGAAAGTGCTAGTTTTCAATAAATTAAAATGTGTGCTAATTACATATGGGAATAATTCCTCCTGTTGTGCTAATGATTAATATTTTCATAGGTGTCTCAACATGGTGCCAGTGTTGAAATTGGATCACCTCACTGGAACGATTGATCTCTTGCCAAGTTCAATAATTAATTGACTACTTCACTGCCACACAACTATCTCAGAACGTAATTATTCACCCACAAAGGGGTTCAGCGTGTCTTCCTGACCTTGCACCTGTATTGTGATGGAGGCAGATCCCTTCATACGGTTGCCACATCACGTCTCTATTCACACAGCTGGCATTCGGCTGACGTTCACACATTGAAGTGAACCCACAGGACTTTCTGTCCTAAGTTATTGTACTATGCACAATATGTGTAATTACCTGAACATCTGGGATAACTTCTTGACAGTTGTGGCCAATCTTAATAGAGAATTAAATGAGAGAAATATGCAGTGCTTTCATTAATCATCATTACTAAATGGAAAGTCTGCGTTTAGTCATGATTAATTGCACGGTGAGGTTAGTCGGCCACTGACTGTAGTCTTATAGAGTCCTGGTCTGCTGATATGTTGAATAGGCTGAACATGTGGAGAACGAAGAAAGTATGAACTTACCGTAGTAACCGAGTCACTTTCCGTAGTAACCGAGTCACTTACCGTAGTAACCGAGTTACTTACCATAGTAACCGAGTCACTTTCCAAGTCACTTTCCGTAGTAACCGAGTCACTTACCGTAGTAACCGAGTCACTTTCCGTAGTAACCGAGTCACTTTCCGTAGTAACCGAGTCACTTTCCGTAGTAACCGAGTCACTTACCGTAGTAACCGAGTCACTTTCCGTAGTAACCGAGTCACTTACCGTAGTAACCGAGTCACTTTCCGTAGTAACCGAGTCACTTACCGTAGTAACCGAGTCACTTTCCGTAGTAACCGAGTCACTTACCCTAGTAACCGAGTCACTTTCCGTAGTAGCCGAGTCACTTACCGTAGTTACCGAGTCACTTTCCGTAGTAACCGAGTCACTTTCCGTAGTAACCGAGTCACTTTCCGTAGTAACCGAGTCACTAACCGAGTCACTCCGTAGTAGTCACTTACCGTAGTACTTCACCCGTAGTAACCAAGTCACTTTCCGTAGTAACCGAGTCACTTTCCGTAGTAACCGAGTCACTTTCCGTAGTAACCGAGTCACTTTCCGTAGTAACCGAGTCACTTTCCGTAGTAACCGAGTCACTTACCGTAGTAGTCACTTTCCGTAGTAACCGAGTCACTTTCCGTAGTAACACACTTTCCGTCACTTTCCGTAGTAACCGAGTCACTTTCCGTCACTTTCCGTAGTAACCGTGTCACTTACCGTAGTAACCGAGTCACTTTCCGTAGTAACCGAGTCATTTCCGTAGTAACCGAGTCACTTTCCGTAGTAACCGAGTCACTTTCCGTAGTAACCGAGTCACTTTCCGTAGTAACCGAGTCACTTTAACGTCAGTAACCGAGTCACTTTCCGTAGTAACCGAGTCACTTCACTTTCCGTAGTAACCGAGTCACTTTCTGTAGTAACCCCTAGAGTCACTTTCCGTAGTAACCGAGTCACTTTCCGTAGTAACCGAGTCACTTACCGTAGTAACAGTCACTTACCCTAGTAACCGAGTCAAGTAGCCGAGTCACTTACCGTAGTAACCGAGTCACTTTCCGTAGTAACCGAGTCACTTACCGTAGTAACCGAGTCACTTTCCGTAGTAACCGAGTCACTTTCCGTAGTAACCGAGTCACTTACCGTAGTAACCGAGTCACTTTCCGTAGTAACCGAGTCACTTACCGTAGTAACCGAGTCACTTTCCGTAGTAACCGAGTCACTTTCCGTAGTAACCGAGTCACTTTCCGTAGTAACCGAGTCACTTTCCGTAGTAACCGAGTCACTTTCCGTAGTAACCGTGTCACTTTCCGTAGTAACCGAGTCACTTTCCGTAGTAACAGTCACTTTCCGTAGTAACCGAGTCACTTTCCGTAGTAACCGAGTCACTTTCCGTAGTAACCGAGTCACTTACCCTAGTAACCGAGTCACTTTCCTTAGTAACCGAGTCACTTTCCGTAGTAACCGAGTCACTTACCCTAGTAACCGAGTCACTTTCCGTAGTAACCGAGTCACTTTCCGTAGTAACCGAGTCACTTACCGTAGTAACCGAGTCACTTACCCTAGTAACCGAGTCACTTTCCGTAGTAACCGAGTCACTTACCCTAGTAACCGAGTCACTTTCCGTAGTAACCGAGTCACTTTCCGTAGTAACCGAGTCACTTACCGTAGTAACCGAGTCACTTTCCGTAGTAACCGAGTCACTTTCCGTAGTAACCGAGTCACTTACCCTAGTAACCGAGTCACTTTCCGTAGTAACCGAGTCACTTTCCGTAGTAACCGAGTCACTTACCGTAGTAACCGAGTCACTTTCCGTAGTAACCGAGTCACTTTCCGTAGTAACCGAGTCACTTTCCAATTCAGAGGCTTATGAACACCTGACTCCCACGACGAGACCTTGTACCTCAGATCTATTTTCAAGACATGGGCATGTGGCTAGAAGGGGAGACGTCCATGTGTTTTACATAAAGAAAGATAGCTATCCACTATATGATTGTTCAGGAGCCTTTTTTTTTGCCATTGAAGACAAAGTGGCGGACATATGAACTGAAGTGAAATGCAGGACAGCCAATAGGAAGAATACATGAACACCTTCACTACCCATCATGGAGATGGACAGACCAAAGAGATGGGCCTCACAGTTATCCACTCACTAAGAATGCCTCCCAGCATATGAGGTTAAAGGTCACGTTGAACCCTAGCCGAACATCTCTTCTTCTTCGCTCTTATCACGTAGGTACATTTTTTTGAGCCAGTGAAGGCACAATTTGTGGTGTGAGAGCATTCATTCATGGGCTGAAACATATTTTCCAGACAGCCATCTAAATGCATTTTCCCCCTTATAAACGTTGATGGAGATCAGTCCTGTAGCGCTCATGTCTGGGACATGACATTGACGGTCCTGTGTCTCTATTTATTTGACTGTACTGGTTGTATGGCTGAGGTGGCTGTGTCTCTATGTATTTGGCTGTACTGGTTGTATGGCTGAGGTGGCTGTGTCTCTATGTATTTGGCTGTACTGGTTGTATGGCTGAGGTGGCTGTGTCTCTATGTATTTGGCTGTACTGGTTGTATGGCTGAGGTGGCTGTGTCTCTATGTATTTGGCTGTACTGGTTGTATGGCTGAGGTGGCTGTGTCTCTATGTATTTGGCTGTACTGGTTGTATGGCTGAGGTGGCTGTGTCTCTATGTATTTGACTGTACTGGTTGTATGCTGAGGTGGCTGTGTCTCTATGTATTTGGCTGTACTGGTTGTATGGCTGAGGTGGCTGTGTCTCTATGTATTTGGCTGTACTGGTTGTATGGCTGAGGTGGCTGTGTCTCTATGTATTTGGCTGTACTGGTTGTATGGCTGAGGTGGCTGTGTCTCTATGTATTTGGCTGTACTGGTTGTATGGCTGAGGTGGCTGTGTCTCTATGTATTTGGCTGTACTGGTTGGTTGTATGGCTGAGGTGGCTGTGTCTCTATGTATTTGACTGTACTGGTTGTATGGCTGAGGTGGCTGTGTCTCTATGGACTGTACTGGTTGTATGGCTGAGGTGGCTGTGTCTCTATGTATTTGGCTGTACTGGTTGTATGGCTGAGGTGGCTGTGTCTCTATGTATTTGACTGTACTGGTTGTATGGCTGAGGTGGCTGTGTCTCTATGTATTTGGCTGTACTGGTTGTATGGCTGAGGTGGCTGTGTCTCTATGTATTTGGCTGTACTGGTTGTATGGCTGAGGTGGCTGTGTCTCTATGTATTTGGCTGTACTGGTTGTATGGCTGAGGTGGCTGTGTCTCTATGTATTTGGCTGTACTGGTTGTATGGCTGAGGTGGCTGTGTCTCTATGTATTTGACTGTACTGGTTGTATGGCTGAGGTGGCTGTGTCTCTATGTATTTGACTGTACTGGTTGTATGGCTGAGGTGGCTGTGTCTCTATGTATTTGGCTGTACTGGTTGTATGGCTGAGGTGGCTGTGTCTCTATGTATTTGTATGGCTGTGGCTGTGTCTCTACTGTACTGGTTGTATGGCTGAGGTGGCTGTGTCTCTATGTATTTGACTGTACTGGTTGTATGGCTGAGGTGGCTGTGTCTCTATGTATTTGACTGTACTGGTTGTATGGCTGAGGTGGCTGTGTCTAGAGAACAATAGTCCAGGTGTTCAAACGCCCTGAGAGAATAACGATGAAAGCCAGGAGGAACCATAAAACTAAAGATAATATGAAATTCGGAATGACTCCTACAAGAGGTTAAGTACGTTTGCGGTATTGCACTTACTAAATGGCAGGTCTTTGATGCCAGTGGAGCACTATGGGTGTGGTTGTTGCAGTTCCAACACAAACCTCTCTAATTCTGTATTATCAATGATGTCAAATATACAATTATTTATAAGCTTTACGTATCGAGCTCACGGCCAATCAAAGGCCGATACGTAAAAGATTATTAAAGAGCAGTGATAATATCAAGAGCAGTGTGTGTGTGAGGTTTCTTCTTTTCTCATCTTATCCAACTGTTACCATGCACCTGCAACAAAGATAGCTCGGATGTGAGGGTTTTGAATTTGAATTTTGAAATATACAATTATTACAAACTATTTCGGAATATATGTATATGCAATTAAAGTGGTTGTGCAATTTGTTTTACATAGTTAAGCGTAATAAAAATGTGTGATACATTGTTAAGCTAAATAAAATTGTGTGTATGAAATATTGTTTAAACACTTAGCAATTGGAAATTAAATAGATGGTAATAGGTTTGATATAGCACATACTTGTATGCCAAATGTGGTATATTTTAGGACCTTTGAGGGCATTACTTTTGAGAAGATAATTGTTGATGGAATGAGTGAAATGATTCAAAATCAAATCCTTATTTCTTGACACAACCAATATATTTCTATATTTCTTGACACAATCAATCAGTCACAATTTAATAAAAAATATAATATATAATATATAATTTTTAAAAACAACTAATGAGCAAACCTTACTTGAGGGTTTTGATGCTCTACTGACTATCATATTAAATAATATGAATGTATTCCTGTGCATTTAATGGATCATCAAACACAAGTTAATTTCCATATTTTCCTCTGAAGACATGCCTGGACACTGGTGTCTACCTTGCCCTCCACAGTAATGAAGGACATTCTACATTATTCACACCTCTCTAGTGATTAGGTGGCATAGTCCTTATACTAGACATTCTGTTGAAGTCAACGCTAATATCACCCTCATGTTTGATAATGGAAAAGGATGTTGATTCAGTTCTATTTGCAATAACGTCATTAAGTTATACTCAAGCATATTTAAAATACTGTTATCGTTAAAATCGGCCTCTTCATGTTTGTAAATATCAGTAATTAGTAAATACTTGTATGTATCAAACATTTATTACAAGGACCTGGCCACATATCTATACAAAATAATAAGAGCCTTTAAACATCTTTACTTAATTAAATGGTCAATGTTATAATGTTTATAAGCTGACCTAAAAATGATATGTTCCCCATCCGTCTTCTTTGAGCCAATAACTATGGGGAGACTAGTTCTCAGCTGTCGACTCAATATGAGCCAATAACTATGGGGAGACTAGTTCTCAGCTGTCGACTCAATATGAGCCAATAACTATGGGGAGACTTGTTCTCAGCTGTCGACTCAATATGAGCCAATAACTATGGGGAGACTAGTTCTCAGCTGTCGACTCAATATGAGCCAATAACTATGGGGAGACTTGTTCTCAGCTGTCGACTCAATATGAGCCAATAACTATGGGGAGACTAGTTCTCAGCTGTCGACTCAATATGAGCCAATAACTATGGGGAGACTAGTTCTCAGCTGTCGACTCAATATGAGCCAATAACTATGGGGAGACTAGTTCTCAGCTGTCGACTCAATAACCAATAACTATGGGGAGACTTGTTCTCAGCTGTCGACTCAATATGAGCCAATAACTATGGGGAGACTAGTTCTCAGCTGTCGACTCAATATGAGCCAATAACTATGGGGAGACTTGTTCTCAGCTGTCGACTCAATATGAGCCAATAACTATGGGGAGACTAGTTCTCAGCTGTCGACTCAATATGAGCCAATAACTATGGGGAGACTTGTTCTCAGCTGTCGACTCAATATGAGCCAATAACTATGGGGAGACTAGTTCTCAGCTGTCGACTCAATATGAGCCAATAACTATGGGGAGACTTGTTCTCAGCTGTCGACTCAATATGAGCCAATAACTATGGGGAGACTTGTTCTCAGCTGTCGACTCAATATGAGCCAATAACTATGGGGAGACGACTGTTCTCAGCTGTCGACTCAATATGAGCCAATAACTATGGGGAGACTAGTTCTCAGCTGTCGACTCAATATGAGCCAATAACTATGGGGAGACTAGTTCTCAGCTGTCGACTCAATATGAGCCAATAACTATGGGGAGACTTGTTCTCAGCTGTCAGCTCAATATGAGCCAATAACTATGGGGAGACTCTCAGCTGTCGACTCAATATGAGCCAATAACTATGGGGAGACTTGTTCTCAGCTGTCGACTCAATATGAGCCAATAACTATGGGGAGACTTGTTCTCAGCTGTCGACTAACAATAGTTCTCAGAGCCAATAACTATGGGGAGACTTGTTCTCAGCTGTCGACTCAATATGAGCCAATAACTATGGGGAGACTTGTTCTCAGCTGTCGACTCAATATGAGCCAATAACTATGGGGAGACTTGTTCTCAGCTGTCGACTCAATATGAGCCAATAACTATGGGGAGACTAGTTCTCAGCTGTCGACTCAATATGAGCCAATAACTATGGGGAGACTTGTTCTCAGCTGTCGACTCAATATGAGCCAATAACTATGGGGAGACTTGTTCTCAGCTGTCGACTCAATATGAGCCAATAACTATGGGGAGACTTGTTCTCAGCTGTCGACTCAATATGAGCCAATAACTATGGGGAGACTTGTTCTCAGCTGTCGACTCAATATGAGCCAATAACTATGGGGAGACTAGTTCTCAGCTGTCGACTCAATATGAGCCAATAACTATGGGGAGACTTGTTCTCAGCTGAGACTATGTTCTCAGCTGTCGACTCAATATGAGCCAATAACCAATAACTGGGGAGACTTGTTCTCAGCTGTCGACTCAATATGAGCCAATAACTGTGAGGAGACTAGTTCTCAGCTGTCGACTCAATATGAGCCAATAACTATGGGGAGACTAGTTCTCAGCTGTCGACTCAATATGAGCCAATAACTGTGGGAGACTACTCAATATGAGCCAATAACTATGGGGAGACTAGTTCTCAGCTGTCGACTCAATATGAGCCAATAACTATGGGGAGACTAGTTCTCAGCTGTCGACTCAATATGAGCCAATAACTATGGGGAGACTAGTTCTCAGCTGTCGACTCAATATGAGCCAATAACTATGGGGAGACTAGTTCTCAGCTGTCGACTCAATATGAGCCAATAACTATGGGGAGATTAGTTCTCAGCTGTCGACTCAATATGAGCCAATAACTATGGGGAGACTTGTTCTCAGCTGTCGACTCAATATGAGCCAATAATTATGGGGAGACTAGTTCTCAGCTGTTGACTCAATATGAGCCAATAAATAAAGCAAAGATGGAGGAGTGTCTTCAGTATTAGGTCCTCACACGGTGGGGAAAGAGCATTTAGTGTTTCTCTCTCTCTATTTGTGAATCAGTGAAAGTGCCCGAAGCTCCAGTGACTGGAGGTGCAATCTGTTCCTTCTCTCTCTCTCTCGCTCTCTGTTTGTGAATCAGTGAAAGTGCCCGAAGCTCCGGTGACTAGAGGTGCAATCTGTGCCTGGCCTCTCTCTCTCTCTCTCTCTCTCTCTCTCTCTCTCTCTCTCTCTCTCTCTCTCTCTCTCTCTCTCTCTCTCTCACGCATGAGAGATTGACAGTCTCTCCTTGTTTTTCACTGGCAGACAGATGAAACCTTCATATTACGGTGGATTTGAAACAGAGTCAACTGAGAAATCACATTTGTTTTGGCGACTACTACCGGACAGACCACACATGCTGAATCACGCTCCTCACTGTCTCGGTAATCGTTTCAGGTTTAATTAATGTTTTACCCTTTGATACTATAGCTATGTCACTTTGTCAACAGTATTTGTCATAAAGATTTACTTTAAACAAACTTTGTAATATATTAAAATTTTATTTCATTATTCAGTGTTTTTAATTGCTTGATACCTGTGAACAAATCTATAAGTATTAAATATTTATTCAAAAAACTAGAGGATGTTTATCACTTTGTTGTCACATGGCTAACTTTAAAGTTACCCAAACAAAAACCTTAAGGAAAAACACTCTTTCTTGCAGTTGTCCTTTTGAACACTAAACTAAAGAGCATGGGTGCCAAATGTTGTTTTGCATGTTTTGAATGTGTTGCCCATAGCTGTTCCAGAACGAGGCAATGTCCGATTAATCATGCCCCACCAGGCCGACAGCATGCCATTTCCACACAATAAATGACTGTACACTAAACTAAGCTCACCCCAACCTATGCAGATAACAGAGCCATTCATTTTAACATGCGCATGCTAAACCTGCCTGATAAATGATATGCCTAGCAGCACTTCCGTCCATATTTTATCACAGGAAGACACCGCTCTGCGGATACGCACATTCTCCCTATTCTCCTCAACCTCTCAACAGCCTGGCACATTCTCCCTATTCTCCTCAACCTCTCAACAGCCTGGCACATTCTCCCTATTCTCCTCAACCTCTCAACAGCCTGGCACATTTTCCCTATTCTCCTCAACCTCTCAACAGCCTGGCACATTTTCCCTATTCTCCTCAACCTCTCAACAGCCTGGCACATTTTCCCTATTCTCCTCAACCTCTCAACAGCCTGGCACATTTTCCCTATTCTCCTCAACCTCTCAACAGCCTGGCACATTCTCCCTATTCTCCTCAACCTCTCAACAGCCTGGCACATTCTCCATATTCTCCTCAAACTCTCAACAGCCTGGCACATTTTCCCTATTCTCCTCAACCTCTCAACAGCCTGGCACATTTTCCCTATTCTCCTCAACCTCTCAACAGCCTGGCACATTTTCCCTATTCTCCTCAACCTCTCAACAGCCTGGCACATTTTTCCTATTCCAATGCAGATTCAGCCAGATCTCCTCAACCTCTCAACAGCCTGGCTCCCATTATTAACTTTTTTAAAGGGAATAATTGTTTCATGTCAGAAATGACAGGAAGACACTGTGGTAAAAGTAAAATATAGGTATCGTTCATTTACCACAACTCACATGAACAGATTTCCCCCTAGGTATTCATAACCACACATGTAACGTCAGACCTTTGGGAATAACTATAATGGTAACAGGATACACCTCTGTGGAATACCACTCAGAGCTATTTGACATATACCTTGACAGGCCAACTAGTGACCTGCTCCGAGTTGAGACCTGTTGGCTGAGCCTATAGTATTCAGGCTCTGCTCTTCTTCACAAACCTCTCACAATCATGCTTAATTCTGCTCGTGGACCTTGTGTCTCATCTTGCATGCCTTTTGTTAAAAGGTATCATTACTAGCTTGACTGTGACCTCTGACCATCCCTTTAAATCATTAGGGGCACTGGTTAGAGAGGAACGGCTGGTTTCTATTTAACATCTCCACAGGAAGAATTAAAGCTTCTGCCTTCTGCAATATCACTGCTGGGGAGAATCACTGTCTGAGATTCTGGCAGTCTATTCTGAGTTGGATTTTACTGAATGTTATTTAATGTGGCTGTAATGTCTACAAATGAGTTATTGATATTTTGTATATTTTTAAATAATGGAATATTATTAGCATATTTTGATATCTTGGTAGAGGTCCATTCAATCTCCCCAGAGTTAGGCAAATATGCCCTTAGCTATCTTGGTTGTGGAAGTTAACTGAAATTGAGTTATGTGGTTCCTCTGAAGAAGTGTGAGGCTATGTGAGGCCATTTTTAAGCAATAATTACTTCCTTTTTATGATTCTAATCTTTTTTATTTTTTATTATTATTTTTTAAATTTATTTTTGTTCTGTTTTCTTTGCTAATTCATGGCCTTCAGAAAGTATTCTCAAAAGCCTGCATTTAAAACACATAGTACCCCATAATGTCGAAGTGGAATCATGTAGACTCATTCTAGACATTTTTACAAGTTAACTCACGTAACAAGTTACATGGACTCACTCTGTGTGCAATAATATTGTTTAAAATAATGTTACCTCATCTCTGTACCCCACACATTCAATTGTCTGAAAGGTCCCTCAGTCGAGCAGTGAGTTTCGACCACAGATTCAACCACAAAGACCAGGGAGGTTTTTCAATGTTTCGCGAAGAAGAGCACCTATTGGTAGATGGGTAAAACATTGAATATCCCTTTGAGCATGGTGAAGTTATTAATTACACTTTGGATGGTGTATCAATACACCCACTCACGACAAAGATACAGTTGAAAACATTGTACTTACTCCACCATGTTAACCTAGATGACAGAGTGAAAAGAAGGAAGCCTGTACAGAATTAACATTTTCCAAAACATGCATCCAGTTTGCAAAAAGGCACTAAAGTAAAACTGTAAAGAAATGTGGCAAATAAATGCATTTTATGTCCTGAATACAGTGTTTTGTTTGGGGCAAAATCTAACACAACACATCACTGAATACCACTCCTCATATTTTCAAGCATAGTGATGGCTGCACCGTGTTATGGGTATGCTCGTCATCGGCAAGGACTAAGGAGGTTTTTTTAGGAATATAAAGAAACGGAATAGAGCTAAGCACAGACAGAATCCTAGAGGAAAACCTGCTTCAGTCTGCTTTCCAAAAGACACTGGGAGACAAATTCACCTTTCAGCAGGAAAATTACTTAAAACACAATAACTTAAAACAGAAATATACAAGACGAAATTGAATGTTCCTGAGTGGTCTAGTTACAGTTTTGACTTAAATCGACTTGCCATTTAAGCAATCAAAGACTTGAGCTTGCCATTTTTGGTTTTAAGATAATGTGCAAATATTGTACAATCCAGGTGTGCAAATTTCCTATAGAATTACCCAGAAAGACTCAGAGCTGTTATCACTGCCAACTGTAATTCTAATACAGTATGTATTTACTTAGTGGTGTGAATACTTATTTAAATGAGTTATTTCTCTATTTCATTTTCAATAAATATTCTACATTTTCTAAAAACATATTTTCACTTTGTCAAATTAGGGTAATGTGTGTGTATATGGGTGAGAGAAAAAAATCGATTTCATCCATTTTGAATTCTGGATGTAACAAAACAAAATGTGGACAAGTCAATGGGTATGACTACTTTCTGAAGGCCCTGTATCTTGGAACTAAGTCTATGTTTTGTAACTTTCCCCAGGTCATTGCTGCAAATGAGAATGTTTTCACAGTCAACTCACCTGGTTAAGTAAATAATAAACAATAATCAACGATATTGGTGAGTTATCAGTTTGATAATAAAGATAATAAAGATGTAGGTTTCATTTTGAAATGTTTAATTCAATTCATTGTCTTCCTCCATGTTCATTATTAGAGCAATACAAAATGGACATTGACCAAAGTCACAATTGTATTTGTGTAAATGCTGGGAGGAAGGCTACAACAGTCACATGAATAAGCTGCTTAACTGCTTGGTGACCACCGTTAATATCACCTTTTTCTGTTATCGTTTTAACAAATTTCTGCAACATAAAGAAAATACTCTTTTTTTTAAGGCCTCCATTTTTCATTCCAGTCCTTAGCACTGTAGCATTCCACAGTAGCTGGTCTCAGTCTGTAATGGTAACCCAACACTAAGGGTTTCCTTGTCTACAAGGGTGACATCCCCCGGGGCGAGACCCTTTAAGGTTTGAATCATATCAGTGTTCAGCTGAGATCCACAAAGGTAAAAACTAATTACACAAAAAAGGTGAATGACATCTATTTGTCTATATCAATCGCAGGTGTCAGAGAAAACATCTATTTTTAAGGATAACCGAATAGATGACAGTGAGCAGGGACATTAAACTAATGTTGAGGTACTGTACATACACACAAAGCTAGCTAACTGAAGTTGTTTTTGGAAATGTGCCTTCGGAGTAATGTGTATTATATGCAAAACTGCACAACTTTGGGATGTGTGTGTCTGTGTGTGTGTACAGCGGGTCGCTACCATTCAACAACATATCACTTAAGTCTGTCTGTGGGGCGTCCATTTGTCACGTCACGCTTTTTGTTATCGTGCACTTTTCAGGGCAACAAACAACAATGTGCACAAAAGGCCCCTGCACTTCAGATCTGACCGAGGAGTGGATCGGGGGAGAGAGAGAGAGAGAGAGAGAGAGAGAGAGAGAGAGAGAGAGAGAGAGAGAGAGAGAGAGAGAGAGAGAGAGAGAGAGAAATGAAAAAGAGAAATGAAAGAGGAGAAAAGGGAGAGAGAAATGAAAGAGGAGAAAAGGGAGAGAGAAATGAAAGAGGAGAAAAGGGAGAGAGAAATGAAAGAGGAGAAAAGGGAGAGAGGGAGGAGAGGTGAGTGTATAAATGTTGTGCATGGTGAAGTGGTGTCGGGGGGTGATCCTCAGGCCCTGCCTACCTGCCCCATGGTTAAATCATGTGTACAAGCTGTTTCCAATAAACTGTTAAATTTGATAAAGAGCGCCGTATTATATTACAAAGCCCAGAAGGCAACTTGCACTTCTGGTATCATGAATACATTTTGCCTGATAATAACGTTGTGACTTCAATCACAGGCAAAGAAAACCCTCCTCTCTTGGAAATCAAGTCAGGGTGACACCTGTATAAATCGACACCCGGTAAGATTATCATATATTTGTGCTTTCTGCATCAGCGTTAAAAGACTCCAACAAGTGAGCTGGGAGTAGGCTAACCGAGAGAACTGCTGAAGCGCCACAGGGGCTGCAAATATACCTCTGCAGCCTCTTACTATGGCAGTCTGCGATAACACAGCTATGACAAAGCAACCTTTTCTAAAGATTTATTCACTTGTTGTTTGTTGCTTTTTTGTTTTTTAGGGATGACCGGGGAACAAAGTAACATGTGGCACAAAGTAACAACTAAATAACTTAAATGGGGTGGCAGGTAGCCTAGTGGTTAGAGCATTGAGCCAGTGAACCGAAAGGTTGCTGGTTCAAATCCCCAAGATGACAAGGTAAACACATATCATTCTGCCCCTGAACAAGGCAGTTAACCCACTGTTCCCTGTTAGGCTGTCATTGTAAATAAGAATTTGTTCTTAACTGACTTGCCTAGTTAAATGAAATAACTTAATACAGGTAATGAGTGGAGGACAGAGGAGCCTCTTAAAGAAGTTACAGGTCTGTGAGAGCCAGACATCTTGCTTGTTTGTAGGTGACCAAATACTTATTTTCCACCATAATTTGCAAATAAATTCATTAAAAACCCTACAATGTGATTTTCTGATTTTTTCCTTCTCATTTTGTCTGTCATAGTTGAAGTGTACCCAGCAGGTATAAAATAATTTACACACCACAAAAACCACAAAGACACACACACTATGAGAAATTGAGATTATGAGTGCTACTGATTGAACTCAGCCAGCAGCTCCTGAAGCGGAAGATCACCATGGTTGGTACAGTTAGAAAGAACAAGCCTGAGCTCCTCCCTGCACTCCTCACAACAAAGGGGAGAGAGGCCTTCTCATCAAAGTTTGCCGTCACCCCCACCACCACTCCAGTTTCTTACCTCCCAAAGAGGAACAAGAATGTGGTCCTCCTGAGCACACTGCGCAAAACGGCTGAGATCGGTGATCGTGAGGACAGGAGTCCAACCATCATCCTGGACTACAATCACAATAAAGGAGGCGTGGACATCCTGGACAAGGTGATTGGAACAGCTGCAGGAGGATGACTGTCCACTGGCCCCTGGTCATCTTCCATAACATCATTGATGTGTCCTCATACAATGCCTTTGTGATATAGAACAAGATCAACCCTACCTGGAGCAGCTGGGAAAGGCACTTGTAACCCCACACATTCAAAGAAGGGAGCGTCTCCCCCGCACAGCAGCCTCTGCAGCACTTTTGAAAGCTGTTCAATGGGCTAGATCTTGTCCTGATCCACCTGAGGTTGCAGCTGGGGCAGGCAAGAGGAGGAGATGCCAATTTTGCCCAACCAAAAAAGGACCTTTAAACAAATACTATGTGCTGCACATGTGAGAAATACATCTGCAAAGTCCATGCACACACTCGTGCATACTGTCCTACATGTGCTAATTAGAGGTGATTGATTTATGTTCTTCACATTTTTGTTTTGTATCTATTATCTTATTTTATTCTTATTTATTGTTGTTGTTTATAAACCTTGTGGGTGGGGGCAATGGTTCAGAAATGGGAGAAGACTAGTATTTTGTAGTTGAATTCCTCATTGTACAGTATATAAGAATATATCACTTTGACTGTTATTGTTTCCCTTCAATAAAAGGCATTCAAAACTACTTTCGGCACATGTCTGCTACTCTCTTAGGCTATACAAGTGCCATCTCTTGCTAAAGAAATGTATGTTTATACCTATGCAGTATCTTTATCAACAATAATAATAAACCTCTACTTTAGTAAAGAAAACAATGATGACAGGTGTGTTGTAATGAAAACAGGTGGTGTCCACTGATTAAATGCAGTCTTTCTGCACTGTGAAGAGGGAAAACACAGACATTCACAAGGTTTGTGATGAATGACAGGCTGTACTCTTCATGCAAAGTAGATTTGGGGTTTAAAATTCAATTAAGCTGCATTGTTTTAAGGGTTTACTCCCCTCAGGACAAGAGGAGTATACAGAATGTTAAGTCTACAGTACACAAAGGATAAGTAAAAAATACTTTAAAGTACTACTTAAGTAGTTTTTTGGGTGTATCTGTACTTTACTTTACTATTTGTATTGTTGACGACTTTTACTTTTACTTCACTACATTCCTAAAGAAAATATTTTACTTTTTACACCACACATTTTCCCTGACACCCAAACGTACTTAGCAGTGGGTAATCTAGGTTGTTTCATTTTTATGTTGGCCTGGTATGGTTCCCAATCAGAGGTAGCTGTTTATCGTTGTCTCTGATTGGGGATCATATTTAGGCAGCCATTACCCCACTGTGTTTTGTGGGATCTTGTTTCTGTGTAGTTGCCTGTGAGCACTGCTCCATAGCGTCACGTATCGTTTTTTTTTTTTTTTTGTGCGGTTCACTTATAATAAAAACTGTCGAACCGATTTCACACTGCGCTTTGGTCCGAATGTCCTTACGACGATCGTGACATAAATACAATATATACATTTTAGCTATTGACATGACATGCCTAAAAGATTACATTAAAATATATGTATATATATATATATTTGTATTATTTATTGTATTTTCATCCACATATCAGCTTTAAACCAGAATTTTTACCATTGAAGACAGTGTTAACCCCACAGGGTGTTACAATTAACCCTGCATATTGTTTGTATACAAATTGTTTTCATATTTATTAAGCAAAAGCCTAACTGCTACTTTGTTCCCTGGTCTCCCTTTATGATTTATTGTGTAATTGGTTGTACACATACTTCATAGGTAATTTTGCACTTAATTTTTGCATATCTTAATATATCAAACAGTCCTATTAAAATATTGTGATGACATCCCAGCAAATAGAATGACACAATGTGCAAAGACAAGTTCCCACGAAACAGACCTTCAGAACTTCCTGTCCCCACAACAGAAACAAAAACAATGATCACCATCACAGAACACAAAGAACTCAATGAAGCGTTACAGGGGAATGAATTGATGGTGGTGGTGATGTGTTTGGTATTCTTCAGAGAGCAGGCCTTCTCTCCTATGTCGCCAAAGCCAAAACTTCTCTGGTAAGTGACGTATGTTCAGTAATTAGAAGACTTGAGGGCTACAAAGACTTCAACCCATGACACTGAGAAATGGCAGATGGCCCAGGGGAAATTTCAACCATGAGGAAGCGCAGCGGAATAACCGATCACACCTGAGTCTGGTGACATATTCACAACTCCTCCCATATTACAACTCCTCCCATATTACAACTCCTCCCATATCACAAGTCCTCCCACATTACAACACCCTCCCATATCACAAGTCCTCCCACATTACAACACCCTCCCATATCACAAGTCCTCCCACATTACAACACCCTCCCATATCACAAGTCCTCCCACATTACAACACCCTCCCATATCACAAGTCCTCCCACATTACAACACCCTCCCATATCACAACTCCTCCCATATTACAACTCCTCCCAAATCCCAACTCCTCCCACATTACAACACCCTCCCATATCACAACTCCTCCCATATTACAACACCCTCCCATATCACAACTCCTCCCACATTACAACTCCTCCCATATCACAACTCCTCCCATATCACAACTCCTCCCATATCACAACTCCTCCCATATCACAACTCCTCCCACATTACAACACCCTCCCATATCACAACTCCTCCCATATTACAACTCCTCCCAAATCCCAACTCCTCCCACATTACAACACCCTCCCATATCACAACTCCTCCCATATTACAACACCCTCCCATATCACAACTCCTCCCACATTACAACTCCTCCCATATCACAACTCCTCCCATATCACAACTCCTCCCATATCACAACTCCTCCCACATTACAACACCCTCCCATATCACAACTCCTCCCACATTACAACTCCTCCCATATCACAACTCCTCCCATATCACAACTCCTCCCATATCACAACTCCTCCCATATCACAACTCCTCCCACATTACAACACCCTCCCATATCACAACTCCTCCCATATCACAACTCCTCCCACAACTCCTCCCATATCACAACTCCTCCCACATTACAACTCCCATATTACATGTTGTGTCCTTCATTACCAAATGATTGGCACTACTCTGTGTGTTTATTTATTTTAGGAACTTTTATTTGTTATCTCTAGAATGGAATGAGGATGAAATATTTTCACAAGAATGACAGGAGATAGATAATGCGTACATAGTGACTTAACATGCCCCATTGGTTGGTTTCACAATGCAGATAGTCCCCAGTATGAACAGAAAGATGGAGATTTTCTAACTGCTACTGGGATTTTCATGTGGGTTTGATGCGAGAGCATTTGAGGTTGGCATTATGTTCTCTATTTGAGTAAGGAGAAAAACAAAGGATCTCTGTTGAGGTTGCACAGTGTGCAGGTATGCAATCTTCTACCCTATCAAAGACTACATTTCACAATCATCTACCCTATCAAAAACTACATTTCACAATCTTCTACCCTATCAAAGACTACATTTCACAATCTTCTACCCTATCAAAGACTACATTTCACAATCTTCTACCCTATCAAAGACTACATTTCACAATCTTCTACCCTATCAAAGACTACATTTCACAATCTTCTACCCTATCAAAGACTACATTTCACAATCTTCTACCCTATCAAAGACTACATTTCACAATCATCTACCCTATCAAAGACTACATTTCACAATCTTCTACCCTATCAAAGACTACATTTCACAATCTTCTACCCTATCAAAGACTACATTTCACAATCTTCTACCCTATCAAAGACTACATTTCACAATCTTCTACCCTATCAAAGATTACATTTCACAATCTTCTACCCTATCAAAGACTACATTTCACAATCTTCTACCCTATCAAAGACTACATTTCACAATCTTCTACCCTATCAAAGACTACATTTCACAATCTTCTACCCTATCAAAGACTACATTTCACAATCTTCTACCCTATCAAAGACTACATTTCACAATCTTCTACCCTATCAAAGACTACATTTCACAATCTTCTACCCTATCAAAGACTACATTTCACAATCTTCTACCCTATCAAAGAATACATTTCACAATCTTCTACCCTATCAAAGACTACATTTCACAATCTTCTACACTATCAAAGACTACATTTCACATACTTTGGAAAGAGCAATGGAAAAACAAACCATTTATTACCAATGAATATTAGAATTGTCCCACTGCTGAAACTGATAAGAGAATTCATCCAATATGAATCTAATCGTTTAATGAAACAATGATTTAGTTTGGCAATGTGTCACCACTTTAGGTAGTTTTACATGTTGGTTTTGTTTTACCAATGTAAGGATTGCTAAGTTGACTCTGGCGTCTCTAGGTACACTGTGTATACATAGTGTGTGAGTGTAGGACGGGTGACATTGTTACATTCCGGATACTAGATAACTCAGAGATACTAGATAACTCAGAGATACTAGATAACTCAGAGATACTAGATAACTCAGAGATACTAGATAACTCAGAGAGAGCATCGAGTTAAGGGATTCTAAAGGGCCGTGGCAGTGATAGAGTTCGATGTGCCACGAACACTGTGTTTACATATAGTGCACAGTTAATGAGAGACTGGGTTGTACCTTCCACACAAGGGAGGGTAACAATACATGTGTGTTTAAGTAAATTTGTCCCACAACATATGAGTAAGAATGACAGAAGATCTTAGATGACTACCTTTAAGATGTAAGTGCTCTTTATACCATTTAGCCTCTTTATACCATTTAGCCTGACATTACTTTACAAACCAATATCCAGACATCAAAATGTTTCCATTTCCATCGTGCTGAGCTGAACTCGCCACATCCTATCAGATATGGAATGTAAAGTAATATTTTTCTTAAGCAAAACCATCTCGTTCAAGATTACTGTCAGTTCACATTAATTGCGTTCGGATAGTGTGCATTCGACCAATCAGCGAACAGAGAGCAGAAAACCAAAACTTGAGCCCAACAATTATCAAACAATCGAACGCTCTTTCATGTCTCTGGCATCACCCTTTCTCCCGGGGAGGATTATATTCATTTGCAGAACAAGACTGGACAAAACAACCCAAAATATTAACAGTAAGTGCCTGTCAGCGCTTTTAAAATACTAATTTCTTTCACTGTATTATTTCAGAGAGAGTTTTACAGATACAGGGCAGGCATCATGTAATGCCATAGGCTGCAGAGAAAATATGTATTGACCAGATTCCTGGATATTCAACTCACTGCTGAAGCTACAGTGAGTGTAAATCCTCTTAGACTTCAGGAAGAAGTCTTCTAGAACAGTACAACTCAAGGACCAACTTGACCAACTGAAGACCTACACTCATCAAAACGCAGCATGGACGTCACACACAGTTCTGCAGGGAACACGTTTTTGTCACAGAATACTGGTTAGGATCTCTACACAACAGAACTACTGCCAAGCCGACTGCAGATACCAGTCTAAACCATCATGTCCATCACTCTAACAGAAATAGGGTTTTAAACAATAGAAAATAGTTATTAAATAGTTGATGTTAACATCATCCTTTAGTTAATGAAACCTGTCCTCCCATGCTGCTCTCATGCCACAATGAGACAAAAAACAACATCCACTTCCTCTTTGGTATAAGCCTCTGAAAACGCAGACCGGATGACTCGTATTAGGGGCCCTAATATTATTAATGGCCTGATTGCTAAGAGGAGAGAGAAAGGGAGAAAGAGAGAGGGGAGATATCCCCTTTAGGGTGGAGGGCGGGGGGGACGTCAGCCCTTAATTTCGGGGACAGGGCCCTCCTGGGCTGTTAATCGGAGGCCTATCCTCTGCTCCTCTATCTGTCCAGTAATGCTACGTATCCCCCAGAGGTACAGAGAATAACCGCGTCTGTCTTTCTCTATATTTAGAACATCACGTTGCGGTTTTAAAGGGAAAGTCAAAAGATGCCATTCTTTATTAATGTCTGAGGATATTAAATTGGTTAAGTTAGTTTCCTGCGACCGCCTTGGGGGCTTCACCTTTTCAAATATAACAAATGCCTCAATTAAAATCCCTTTCAAACACCATGCTTATTTTTCGATAACAATCGCCTTCCCTGTATTTCTCTCTCACCGTCTCCTTCTCTATCTCTCTCTCCCTCTCTCTATATTTCTCTCCCTCTCCCAGAGGAGACATGATGACATATTGGGACGTGCAGAACAGATGATGCTCCAGCAGAAAGAGGGATGGAGGGATGGGAAAACTAGTTAGAGGAAAGGAGGAGATGAGAGGCAGGCCCTGTGAACCAGCAGATGGCAGGACAAGAGCAGTAATACAACGCTTTACTGTGAAACACATTAGCTGATGGGGCTGCGGGGGTCTTCAGCCTACACACATCTCATTAACCGTTGGTTAGAGCGACATCACACTACAGCAAATCCAAACTTCATTCTCAACTCCAATTCAGCACATTATGTATTTGCTTTTGGCAATATTCTATGAAGGCCGAGGAGAGAATGCAGATGTTATTGTAGGTGAGAAAAATGCTTAAATGAAGGACTGTCTGTTTATGTATCATCTGTTTGTATGATGAACTGACTGACCCAATACATTTATACCACTTTAAATAAGTTCACTATTTGTGGCATAATGCATACATACAGTTTGCACATCTCTCAGTGTTTAAGGGACGTCACATTGTATATTTGAATAGTTGCCAGACACTTTGTCCCTATTTGAGGCTTAAAGGAAATAAGAGTCTAATTGAATTATATATTGTTGGGCCGTCGTTGTCATTTGGATGATGCAATGTATTAGGGCCTGTAGAGGCTGCATGGCTTTAATAAAATACCACTTACAGACAGTGAATAACAGAAAACAACTAAATGCAAAAAACATGTCCTGCTTGTTCCGCTAAGATCCATGACCATGATCATCATCTGAAGTCCATAGAGAACCACATGTCTGCCTGTTGTTGTTTAGCTTAGCCCGACTTGACTGTTCCCAGATAAAGCTGGAGGGATGAAAACAAAATACAAACTCATTCACATTCAGTAATAATGAGTAATTTATAATTGTCAGTCCCCATTTTCAGTGTTGGTTACACGCTTTTTTAAATGTTATTATGACCACGATTTCTAATGTAAAAGCTGGTCGACTATGACAAATCAATTCTAATTTAATTTAATACAAAAAAACAAACAAGACTTTATGTTCAAATTGTATAAGTTAAATGGGATTCTATAGAATATGAATGGAAGTATTTTGATGGCACAATATACTCTTTCCATGTTTAAGACAAAACAAGTCTTCCTTCTCGCAGGGCGAATTCCCACAGGTTCTCAGTGAAGGACAACAATAAGCTCCCAGCTAAGTAGACTCGCTACAGCCCAACATATTTTATACAAACATTTCTTCTTAGACTAAACCAATAGCGTATGATATCTTGATCTGAAAAGATCCGGTCATATACCACACAGAAAGCCTTTTGATCTCATGACAGTTACCGAACTACAGTTTCATGGTTTGTATAGGATTATATTGTCCCATTAATATTGAGTGATGTTTGTAGAACTATACAAAAATTGCATGTGATAATCCCTGGTGACATTTCCTAACATCCACCCAACCTTAGAGAATAACTCTTTCTGACCGCAGTAGAAATGCATTAGTTCTCTACATCACACACAGTATCTTTGTTGACTAACATTTATGATCATATTTTTTCAACTCTATCAGATTGTAAAATGTTTGAGACATTGAATATGATGTAAAACATAAAGGGTAGAGACTTTATTTCCCCCTGTGGTCAGTACCAAAGTTGTGTCTGGTTTTTAGTCGAGTTAGATAAAATGTCAGGATGATTTGTAAGATTTGCAAATGATATAAAATGCCAGATCACACTGCTGAGTATGCCTATTGGTTAAATTGTAAAAGCCAATAAAAAGACTAAGATAACTAATTGTGAAGACTAATGATCAATAAACATAGTTGAATGCTTTAGCTTTAGTTTGATCTTGTATTTACATACTGTATATAATTGTATCATGTTGAAAATAACACAGAAACACTGAGTGGACACTTTTAAGTGACCAATACAAATTGATTTGATTTGAATGTTCACCTGAGAGACCAGAAATAGCAGGAGACAATAAGAACAAACAGAGATGTCTTTGCTTCTGAACCAAGCCACCTTCCTCACTATTTTCTCAGCCTTTCTCAGGCTACAACTGAAGAGTGGAGCGGTATTTGGCTGTATTTGGTTTTCCCTTAAAATCTCAATCTCTTTGATCTGTTTGCTAACTGTATAGTCTTTTGCCAGTCTGTTAGGTGTCTCTTCCAGGACTCACTCCCATCTTGTCTTGATGTGCACTTCTTCACTTCATCAGCCCATATCCTGATTTACCTCCTAGATTCCATCAGTGGTTCCCAATTAGAGCTGAAGCACTGAAAACGTGTTGAGACCGACCTCTATTTAGAGACACAAAAAATGTTTGGTGGTTCACCCTTTCAAATTAAATTGTTGGTATCCCGGAGAGTGCCTATCAGAAATGATTAAAAAGGGTGGAATATGGTGTATGAAGTGTCAAGACGTGTCAGCACAGGCTAACGGACCGCGCTGAGGAGTGGAACCTATTAGCATTGCAGCGCATAGCAACCTGCTCCGTGCGTAGCCCAGAGCCATGATCTTAACGCAGTGTAAACCTCATCGGTTTCTTCCCGGTACACGTCTTTGAAGTTTGGTGGTGGTTGACTGTGATGGGGAGGTTGAGTAGCAAGTGGGAGTTGCAGGTTGACAGACAATGTTTACTAAGTATGCAGAAAATGACTGACTGTATTTAATCCTGCCTACTGTAGGAATGTGATAGAAAGAAATAGACGTCTGGCACCTCAACTCTAATACTGCTGCATGGATTACTGATATGGAATTTATACAAGCATATGTGTTATATTCTTCACTTTCATATACTGAATAATAGATATATCACTCTTTAAATCCCAAATACACCACATGAAGTGTACACCTACAGTGTAATGTCTTGTAACCAACAGTGTACTGATTTACTGTATGTATAACATTTCACTATATCACTATACTACAGTCAAAGTAGCAAACAATATATGAAAAGTTCAAATGAATAAGAAGCATTGACATTAAACCCCCTCAGGACAGACATTACACCCCCAGGATTGAAATTACACCCTCAGGACTGACATTATACCCCCAGGACAGGTAGTATGTGACATTACACCCTCAGGACAGACATTACACCCCCAGGACTAACATTACACCCCCAAGACTGACATTACACCCCCAGGACAGACATTACTCCCTCAAGACAGACATGACACCCCCAGGACAGACATTACACAGTCAGGACAGACATTACACCCTCAGGACAGACATTACACCCCCAAGACTGACATTACACCCCCAGGACAGGTAGTATGTGACATTACACCCCCAGGACAGGTTGTATGTGATATTACACCCCCAGGACTGACATTACACCCCCAGGACAGGTAGTATGTTGCATTTTACCCCCAGGAGAGGTAGTATGCGGCATTACACCCCCAGGACAGACATTACACCCCCAGGACAGGTAGAACTTGACATTATACCCCCAGGACAGACATTACAACCCCAGTACAGGTAGTACTTGACATTACACCACCAGGACTGACATTATCCTGACATTACCCTAGTACAGGTAGTATGTGTCTATGTACTGTGCTTTGGCAGTGTGTGAGAGTTATGCATAGAGATCCAGCTTTACACTCTAGAGATCGTTAAAGGACTCATCTCTGTATCGGTGCAATGACAGCATCTGTGACAGCATCGGCAGCTCCTTCGAAGCTATCACCATTTTAAAGTTGTCAATTTTCTTCTTCAAAAGCTGATTGCTCCCAACTCATAAGAAACCTCACCCAGCTGACTACTTTAAAATGGTGTAAGCCCTCAATGTCTATGTCCATACTAAACCAGGTGATATCCATGATGAGTCCTCTATCTACCTCCCTGCTTTAAAACACACCTTTCTGACTGATCACCTCCCTACCTTGCCTTCATGCTCCCTCCCCAAGGGCTCTGGAAGCTTTATGCTCTGCTTATGGATTATATAAGTCAAAATCAAGAGACAAGTGGTTGAGCATCCTCGTCCCCACTTTGAATTAGCAGTACAATGAGGAAAGACCTGCACTCCGCTGCAGGGGATCCACTTCCTGAAGAGTTCGAGAAATGGAGAATGAGAGAGATCTTTGTCTTTGTTACTCCCGTTCTCTTATTTTTCACCTGTGTGAAGAATTGGTATTGGCTTGGCTGGTAGACATGCGTATGCAGGAGAGATAGGTAGAACTGTAATATGATGCTTCAGAGGTTTAGAGCCAACTAGCTGCTCAAAGTATTTTATTTTATAGTCCAGTTAAATTTAATAGTTTGTATTAGAAATACTGTATCATAACTGTCCCGATTCAGGCTTATTTAATGAATACCTGTAGTCTGTGGAGGTTATGACCTGCGGCTTCATCCCCTTTGAAATAAACAACTAAACATGTTACCTTTCAGACTGCGAAATATAAACAACACGAGCGAACCACCAGGGGCTTGATCTCTACCCCCAACGCCCCCTCTTTCCTTCCCCCTCTCCCTCCTTCCTCCCTCTCTCCCTCCTTCCTCCCCCTCTCCCTCCTTCCTCTTCCTCTCCTCTCCATTCCCCTCCTCTCCTCTCCTTCCTCCTCCTCTCCCTCTATCCTCCTCCTCTCCTCTCCTCTATCCTCCTCTCCTCTCCATCCTCCTCTCCTCTCCATCCTCTTCCTCTCCTCTCCATCCTTCCTCCCCCTGTCCCTCTATCCTCTTCATCTCCCTCCTTCCTTCTCATTTCCTCTCCATCCCCTCCTCTCCTCTCCATCCCCTTCCTCTCCTCTCCATCCCTCTCCTCTCCCTCCCTCCATCCATCCTCCTCATCTCCCTCCATCCTCTCCTCTCCTCTCCATCCTCCTCCTCTCCCTCCCTCCATCCTCCTCCTCTCCATCCCCCTCCTCTCCTCTCCATCCTCCTCCTTTCCATCCCCCTCCTCTCCTTTTCATCCTCCTCCTCTCCCTCCATCCTCCTCCTTTCCATCCCCCTCCTCTCCCTCCATCCTCCTCCTTTCCATCCCCCTCCTCTCCCTCCATCCTCCTCCTTTCCATCCCCCTCCTCTCCTCTCCATCCTCCTCCTCTCCCTCCATCCTCCTCCTTTCCATCCCCCCTCCTCTCCCTCCATCCTCCTCCTTTCCATCCCCCTCCTCTCCCTCCATCCTCCTCCTTTCCATCCCCCTCCTCTCCCTCCATCCTCCTCCTTTCCATCCCCCTCCTCTCCATCCCCCTCCAGAGTCTAGAGAGCATCACAACAGGGGCCTGAGCACTTAATCAGTCACCTGCTCCACATTTTGATATCAAGCATTTCATATGACTTTATTGACTCAACTTGTATGCTCTTCTTCATCTTGACAGTAAGGAATGAGCTGACCGTGCTCTTTGGAAATTGGAGGCCATTTGTGGCTGACTCCGTGCTCAAGCATATGACTGATGGCCAACCCTGGAGGACTTTCTGATGTATCACTGAAAAATAAACTTTTCTGGATAAAGGAAGAGAAAAAACACTACCACACACTGTTGCATCATACCATAAAAACTGGTACTGAGACATTTGTTTAAAATAATGACCAAAATTAAGATTTTTCTCATGCATTTTTGTGTTATGGATATTTTATTCAAACACTAATTATTTTAACACTGCCTAAACACTTTTAGTGTCAGTCTAGTTTAAGTATAGATATGCTACAGTTTACTCTCAGACTTCTCCTTGCCAAGGCGACCTTGCTTGAAGGACCCAACGTAGTCGCTTGAAGCAGTCAGCAAACCCCCCCACAGAGTGTCTCATCTCTTCAAATTAAAGATGAACGCTGCCTACTCTGTAGCTACTATACCTTTGGCATTGGTCTCCACTAATTACTCTGAGCTGTTAAGGGAGACATGTCTGGGGAATGAGACAGGAGAGAAGGACCTACAAACCCACTTAATGCATAATCCTATTTTTCCCAGTTGTTCTCGATAGCTTTGTTTTATCTGACCTGTTGGCTGTGCCATTTCTTTAATTCCACTTAGAATGCCTTATACCGTAGTCATGTCATTGCTAATACCTCTGTATTACAATGTATTTACATAGGTATAGATGGTATAGATGGTATAGATGGTATTAGTATAAGTCATGGTGTAATATGTACTGTAAAGTGATTCATCTAATTGGAAACCATTGGTAATATGTACTGTAAAGTGATTAATCTAATTGGAAACCATTGGTAATATGTACTGTAAAGTGATTAATCTAATTTGAATCCATTGGTAATATGTACTGTAAAGTGATTAATCTAATTGGAAACCATTGGTAATATGTACTGTAAAGTGATTAATCTAATTGGAATCCATTGGTAATATGTACTGTAAAGTGATTCATCTAATTGGAAACCATTGGTAATATGTACTGTAAAGTGATTAATCTAATTGGAAACCATTGGTAATATGTACTGTAAAGTGATTAATCTAATTTGAATCCATTGGTAATATGTACTGTAAAGTGATTAATCTAATTGGAAACCATTGGTAATATGTACTGTAAAGTGATTAATCTAATTGGAATCCATTGGTAATATGTACTGTAAAGTGATTAATCTAATTGGAAACCATTGGGCAGGTTACATTTTGTGTTGCTCAACAAGCGCTGCGGGTCAAGTGTCCTGATTAGCTTGAAGATGGCAGCTGGCTTCCTAATTCAGAGTGATTCTGAATTGGACTGTCAAGTGTCGATGTGCTTTGGGTTAAGCATGGCAACGATGCTGATCTATTTCAAGTGCCGGAAAAAATATGATTGTAAATATACGGCGGGACTACCAAGCTCCAAGCGGTGTGTTCCATGCTCTCCGCTCTGGCAGGGTAGTATTTTTATTTCACTTTATTTCACCTTTATTTAACCAGGTAGGCAAGTTGAGAACAAGTTCTCATTTACAATTGCGACCTGGCCAAGATAAATCACAGCAGTTCGACAGATACAACGACACAGAGTTACACATGGAGTAAAACAAACATACAGTCAATAATACAGTATAAACAAGTCTATATACAATGTGAGCAAATGAGGTGAGATAAGGGAGGTAAAGGCAAAAAATGCCATGGTGGCAAAGTAAATACAATATAGCAAGTAAAACACTGGAATGGTAGTTTTGCAATGGAAGAATGTGCAAAGTAGAAATAAAAAATAAAAGTATATGGTAAGTGTGTGCAGTGGCCGTACCGCCCTCAGGTACATGGTAAAGGCTGCGACACCTCTTTGACCAAGGCCACACGGAGCAGCTGGGGAATACTGAAACTATAAACAGGTTTAATTCACTGTAAAACTATATCCCAACAAGAGCTTCAGTAGAAACCCAACGAAGACCAGCTAGCTGAGTAAATATGAAAACAGCCGTTGTACTTTAAAACAGCAAATTAGCAGGATAAATCATGTCCAACCGCAGTCAGCCATAGTGGTATGTGATCTGGTTTAGAGAACCATAAACTGCTCCATTTAACTCCATTTGTCTCCCACTGGCTCTCTCTTTCTCTCTCTCTTGCTAAATAAGGGTATCAATTAGGGTAAAGCACTTGGCAAAAGCTCCCAAGTTAACCATCAGCTGAAGCATGAATGGATCTTGGGGAATATTGACTGCAGCAGCAATAGGTTTATAAGTGGGCTGACCAAGGGTAATTAAACCAGTATTATCATGTAAAATCATTTATGGTTATTTGCTGGATATATGGCCCAAGCTGACACACTCTCCACTGTAGAATAAGTAAGATGGTATAGGAGTAATGTCTTAACAGTACACAGGGGATAGTCAAGACCAACCTATCGCCCGCTATAGAAGGTGTCCTTGATCTATGTGCAATTACATTATAATTACACAGATAATTACTGTGCGGCCAAGATTAATAACTTTATTAAGGAAAATTTAAAAAAGGAGAAAACGTATATGTTGGACTAGTGAGGCTAAATTTATGGAAAGTCAATTAAAAGGCTTTTTTTGCATCTCATTATCCACGTATCTTACCATGGAAAGGCACCTTGAGAAGCTACATTTCAAATGTACAAAAAGGGCAGAAAGAAGTCCCTCGCACAATGAATCCAAGAGTTGGTAAAAATGTTATCATTATCGCAAAAATTACAGTTTCAGTGCATTAAGAGAGCCTGGTTTAAAAATGAGTTTGTGTTAGCTTTCTTACCGACATACCATCTTCATTACAAGCCAATCAGACAACCATGCTGAAAGAACAAATGGCCATAGCCCCTGAATATATTCCTTCATGAGTACCCAATGTTCAAGGGGAAAGTTGTCTGAATGTATTCAAACTGAATCAGAGAGGTGCGGGTGGCTGCCTTCATCGACATCCACGTCTTCGGCACCCGGGGAACAGTGGGTTAACTGCCTTACTCCAGGGCAGAACGACAGATTGTTACCTTGTCAGCTCGGGCATACGATCCAGCAACCTCTCTCCCCTGCCACCAGACATAGTCTCCCTGTCATGTTTTGTCATTTATTATCTTGTCTTGTCCCTGTGCTTCCCATTCTATTCGTTTCCCTCTGCTGGTCTTATTAGGTTCTTTCCCTCTTTCTATCCCTCTCTCTCCCCCTCCCTCTCTCACTCTCTCGCTCTCTCTTCTCTCTATCGTTCCGTTCCTGCTCCCAGCTGTTCCTATTCCCCTAATCAATCATTTAGTCTTCCCACACCTGTTCCCGATCCTTTCCCCTGATTAGAGTCCCTATTTCTTCCTTTGTGTTCCGTTCCTGTCCTGTCGGTTCCTTGTCTAGAATTCACCGTGCTGTGTTTGTGTATCGCCCTGTCGTGTCGTGTTTTCCTCAGATGCTGCGTGGTGAGCAGGTGTCTGAGTCTGTCTGGTTCAAGTGCCTTCCCGAGGCAACCTGCTGTTCACCTGCTGTTCAAGATCGAGTCTCCAGTTTGTCCTCGTCATTTCGAGTGAAAGTTGTGTTTTTTTGTTTGTATTTACTTTACTGGATTAAAGACTCTGTTTTCGCCAAGTCGCTTTTGGGTCCTCTTTCACCTGCATGACAGAAGGAACCGACCAAGGAATGGACCCAGCGATTTCAGACGCTCGTTACACTGCCGTCGAGATCCAAGGAGCCATGCTCGGCAGACACGAGCAGGAATTGTCTGCTGCTCGCCATGCCGTGGAGAACCTGGCCGCTCAGGTTTCCGACCTCTCTGGACAGTTCCAGAGTCTACGTCTCGTGCCACCTGTTACTTCCTGGCCTGCCGAGCCTCCAGAACCTAGGGTTAATAACCCACCTTGCTACTCCGGGCAGCCCACTGAGTGCCGCTCCTTTCTCACGCAGTGTGAGATTGTGTTCTCTCTCCAACCCAACACATACTCTAGAGAGAGAGCTCGGGTTGCTTACGTCATTTCACTCCTTACTGGCCGGGCTCGAGAATGGGGCACAGCTATCTGGGAGGCAAGGGCTGATTGCTCTAACAAGTTCCAGAACTTTAAAGAGGAGATGATTCGGGTTTTTGACCGTTCAGTTTTTGGTAGGGAGGCTTCTAGGGCCCTGGCTTCCTTATGCCAAGGTGAACGGTCCATAACGGATTATTCTATTGAGTTTCGCACTCTTGCTGCCTCTAGTGAGTGGAACGAGCCGGCGCTGCTCGCTCGTTTTCTGGAGGGACTCCACGCAGTGGTTAAGGATGAGATTCTCTCCCGGGAGGTTCCTTCAGATGTGGACTCTTTGATTGCTCTCGCCATCCGCATAGAACGACGGGTAGATCTTCGTCACCGGGCTCGTGGAAGAGAGCTCGCATCAACGGTGTTTCCCTGCTCCGCATCGCAACCATCTCCCTCCTCTGGCTCAGAGTCTGAGCCCATGCAGCTGGGAGGGATTCGCATCTCGACTAAGGAGAGGGAACGGAGGATCACCAACCGCCTGTGCCTCTATTGCGGAGTTGCTGGACATTTTGTTAATTCATGTCCAGTAAAAGCCAGAGCTCATCTGTAAGCGGAGGGCTACAGGTGAGCGCAACTACTCAAGTCTCTCCATCAAAATCCTGTACTACTTTGTCGGTCCATCTACGCTGGACCGGTTCGGGTGCTACATGTAGTGCCTTGATAGACTCTGGGGCTGAGGGTTGTTTCATGGACGAAGCATGGGTTCGGAAACATGACATTCCTTTCAGAGAGTTAGAGAAGCCTACGCCCATGTTCGCCTTAGATGGTAGTCATCTTCCCAGTATCAGATTTGAGACACTACCTTTAACCCTCACAGTATCTGGTAACCACAGTGAGACTATTTCTTTTTTGATTTTTCGTTCACCGTTTACACCTGTTGTTTTGGGTCATCCCTGGCTAGTATGTCATAATCCTTCTATTAATTGGTCTAGTAATTCTATCCTATCCTGGAACGTTTCTTGTCATGTGAAGTGTTTAATGTCTGCCATCCCTCCCGTTTCTTCTGTCCCTACTTCTCAGGAGGAACCTGGCGATTTGACAGGAGTGCCGGAGGAATATCATGATCTGCGCACGGTCTTCAGTCGGTCCCGAGCCAACTCCCTTCCTCCTCACCGGTCGTATGATTGTAGTATTGATCTCCTTCCGGGGACCACTCCTCCTCGGGGTAGACTATACTCTCTGTCGGCTCCCGAACGTAAGGCTCTCGAGGATTATTTGTCTGTGTCTCTTGACGCCGGTACCATAGTGCCTTCTTCCTCTCCGGCCGGGGCGGGGTTCTTTTTGTTAAGAAGAAGGACGGTACTCTGCGCCCCTGCGTGGATTATCGAGGGCTGAATGACATAACGGTTAAGAATCGTTATCCGCTTCCCCTTATGTCATCAGCCTTCGAGATTCTGCAGGGAGCCAGGTGCTTTACTAAGTTGGACCTTCGTAACGCTTACCATCTCGTGCGCATCAGAGAGGGGGACGGTGGAGAAAACGGCGTTTAACACTCCGTTAGGGCATTTTGAGTACCGGGTTCTGCCGTTTGGTCTCGCCAATGCGTCAGCTGTTTTTCAGGCATTAGTTAATGATGTTCTGAGAGACATGCTGAACATCTTTGTTTTTGTCTATCTTGACGATATCCTGATTTTTCTCCGTCACTCGAGATTCATGTTCAGCACGTTCGACGTGTTCTACAGCGCCTTTTAGAGAATTGTCTCTACGTAAAGTCTGAGAAGTGCTCTTTTCATGTCTCCTCCGTTACTTTTCTCGGTTCCGTTATTTCCGCTGAAGGCATTCAGATGGATTCCGCTAAGGTCCAAGCTGTCAGTGATTGGCCCGTTCCAAGGTCACGTGTCGAGTTGCAGCGCTTTTTAGGTTTCGCTAATTTCTATCGGCGTTTCATTCGTAATTTCGGTCAAGTTGCTGCCCCTCTCACAGCTCTTACTTCTGTCAAGACGTGTTTTAAGTGGTCCGGTTCCGCCCAGGGAGCTTTTGATCTTCTAAAAGAACGTTTTACGTCCGCTCCTATCCTCGTTACTCCTGACGTCACTAGACAATTCATTGTCGAGGTTGGCGCTTCAGAGGTAGGCGTGGGAGCCATTCTATCCCAGCGCTTCCAGTCTGACGATAAGGTTCATCCTTGCGCTTATTTTTCTCATCGCCTGTCGCCATCTGAGCGCAACTATGATGTGGGTAACCGTGAACTGCTCGCCATCCGCTTAGCCCTAGGCGAATGGCGACAGTGGTTGGAGGGCGACCGTTCCTTTTGTCGTTTGGACAGACCATAAGAACCTTGAGTACATCCGTTCTGCCAAACGACTTAATGCCCGTCAAGCTCGTTGGGCGTTGTTTTTCGCTCGTTTCGAGTTTGTGATTTCTTACCGTCCGGGTAGCAAGAACACCAAGCCTGATGCCTTATCCCGTCTGTTTAGTTCTTCTGTGGCTTCTACTGATCCCGAGGGATTCTTCCTTATGGGCGTGTTGTCGGGTTAACAGTCTGGGGAATTGAAAGACAGGTTAAGCAAGCACTCACGCACACTGCGTCGCCGCGCGCTTGTCCTAGTAACCTCCTTTTCGTTCCTGTTTCCACTCGTCTGGCTGTTCTTCAGTGGGCTCACTCTGCCAAGTTAGCTGGTCATCCCGGTGTTCGAGGCACTCTTGCGTCTATTCGCCAGCGCTTTTGGTGGCCGACTCAGGAGCGTGACACGCGCCGTTTCGTGGCTGCTTGTTCGGACTGCGCGCAGACTAAGTCGGGTAACTCTCCTCCTGCCGGTCGTCTCAGACCGCTCCCCATTCCTTCTCGACCATGGTCTCACATCGCCCTAGACTTCATTACCGGTCTGCCTTTGTCTGCGGGGAAGACTGTGATTCTTACGGTTGTCGATAGGTTCTCTAAGGCGGCACATTTCATTCCCCTCGCTAAACTTCCTTCCGCTAAGGAGACGGCACAAATCATTATCGAGAATGTATTCAGAATTCATGGCCTCCCGTTAGACGCCGTTTCAGACAGAGGCCCGCAATTCACGTCACAGTTTTGGAGGGAGTTCTGTCGTTTGATTGGTGCGTCCGTCAGTCTCTCTTCCGGGTTTCATCCCCAGTCTAACGGTCAAGCAGAGAGGGCCAATCAGACGATTGGTCGCATACTACGCAGCCTTTCTTTCAGAAACCCTGCGTCTTGGGCAGAACAGCTCCCCTGGGCAGAATACGCTCACAATTCGCTTCCTTCGTCTGCTACCGGGTTATCTCCGTTTCAGAGTAGTCTGGGTTACCAGCCTCCTCTGTTCTCATCCCAGCTTGCCGAGTCCAGCGTTTCCTCCGCTCAAGCGTTTGTCCAACGTTGTGAGCGCACCTGGAGGAGGGTGAGGTCTGCACTTTGCCGTTACAGGGCACAGACTGTGAGAGCCGCCAATAAACGCAGGATTAAGAGTCCAAGGTATTGTTGCGGCCAGAGAGTGTGGCTTTCCACTCGCAACCTTCCTCTTACGACAGCTTCTCGTAAGTTGACTCCGCGGTTCATTGGTCCGTTCCGTGTCTCCCAGGTCGTCAATCCTGGCGCTGTGCGACTGCTTCTTCCGCGACATCTTCGTCGCGTCCATCCTGTCTTCCATGTCTCCTGTGTCAAGCCCTTTCTTCGCACACCCGTTCGTCTTCCCTCCCCCCCCTCCCGTCCTTGTCGAGAGCGCACCTATTTACAAGGTACATAAGATCATGGACATGCGTTCTCGGGGACGGGGTCACCAATACTTAGTGGATTGGGAGGGTTACGGTCCTGAGGAGAGGAGTTGGGTTCCGTCTCGGGACGTGCTGGACCGTTCACTCATTGATGATTTCCTCCGTTGCCGCCAGGATTCCTCCTCGAGTGCGCCAGGAGGCGCTCGGTGAGTGGGGGGGTACTGTCATGTTTTGTCATTTATTATCTTGTCTTGTCCCTGTGCTTCCCATTCTATTCGTTTCCCTCTGCTGGTCTTATTAGGTTCTTTCCCTCTTTCTATCCCTCTCTCTCCCCCTCCCTCTCTCACTCTCTCGCTCTCTCTTCTCTCTATCGTTCCGTTCCTGCTCCCAGCTGTTCCTATTCCCCTAATCAATCATTTAGTCTTCCCACACCTGTTCCCGATCCTTTCCCCTGATTAGAGTCCCTATTTCTTCCTTTGTGTTCCGTTCCTGTCCTGTCGGTTCCTTGTCTAGAATTCACCGTGCTGTGTTTGTGTATCGCCCTGTCGTGTCGTGTTTTCCTCAGATGCTGCGTGGTGAGCAGGTGTCTGAGTCTGTCTGGTTCAAGTGCCTTCCCGAGGCAACCTGCTGTTCACCTGCTGTTCAAGATCGAGTCTCCAGTTTGTCCTCGTCATTTCGAGTGAAAGTTGTGTTTTTTTGTTTGTATTTACTTTACTGGATTAAAGACTCTGTTTTCGCCAAGTCGCTTTTGGGTCCTCTTTCACCTGCATGACACTCCCCCCTGCTACCAGACATAGTCTCTCCCCCCTGCTACCAGACATAGTCTCTACCCTGCTACCAGACATAGTCTCTCCCCCCTGCTACCATGATGTGCTGGTGAAACAGTGTGTGGTTCCTGCTGTGAGAGAGAGGCAGGGAAATGCCCATGATCATCCCTGGCTTTCTCAGCCTCAACTTCCTCCCTCGGCTTCCTTTCTCAGCTTCCTACCTCAGCTTCCTCCCTCAGCCTCCTCCCTCAGCTTCCTCCCTCAGTTTCCTCCCTCAGCCTCCTCCCTCAGCCTCCTCTCTTAGCTTTCTCCCTCAGCCTCCTCCCTCAGCTTCCTCCCTCAGCTTCCTCCCTCAGCCTCCTCTCTCAGCTTCCTCCCTCAGACTCTTCCCTCAGCCTCCTCCCTCAGCTTCCTCCCTCAGCCTCCTCCCTCAGCTTCCTCCCTCAGCGTCCTCTCTCGGCTTCCTCCCTCAGCCTCTTCCCTCAGCTTCCTCCCTCAGCCTCCTCCCTCAGCTTCCTCCCTCAGCTTCCTCCCTCAGCCTCCTCTCTCGGCTTCCTCCCTTAGCCTCCTCTCTCGGCTTCCTCCCTCAGCCTCCTCTCTCGGCTTCCTCCCTCAGCCTCTTCCCTCAGCTTCCTCCCTCAGCCAAAGAGGACACCACTGCCATAATGCACCATGTTTATGCTGTATAAATAGACAAGGTCTTAATGTGAACTGTAACCTCTACTCCAGCACCAAGATATTGGAGGGTATTGGAGTCTAACCAATGCCGTTGTTGGAGGAGAGACGGAGGCCAGAAACCCCTCAGTGTTTATCTTTTATATATTGTGTAGAATGTGTATTTTCTGAGAATTCCACAATAAAATGACTGTTATTTATCATTATAAACCTCTTTATCATTTAGTCAATAAAAGACCTCTCACTTTTTCTCTCCTTTCCCTCCACTGCGCGCTAGAAGTCAGATATCTGTATTAGTCTCCCCCTGCCTGGGGGCGAACGGTGTCAAAAGCTAAATCATGATCAGCCGTGTCTTTCTGGCTAAATCGTGTATGAAGGCCTCAGGCGGAAAGGTGCACATGCTCATTACTTGAGACAGAGAGAAAAGTTTTCACACACAACAGTGGCCATTTTCATCCCCTCACATGCACACATACAAAAAGAGAGAGGGTCACAAGGTGACCTTTGACCTTTTCTTTCCTTTCTAGATTCTAGATTTGATTTACAATGCAAATCAGGAGGATGTTGGGTCCTGAAACATTTTTTTCCTAAAGTGACAACGTGAGAAAATGGAACCAGATACGACTGTTTAAACAGTAAAAATTGGTAATGGGTTTAATCTCTCTGAAGTCAAATTAGGCCTGTCCCATCCAAGTCAGTACCTAGCAAAAAATAAGTATTGTCTTTCACTGTACAGTGAGAAAAGCCCAGTCGCTGCACAGGAACCGACTGCTCTTGGTATTGTGTCAGCTCACGGGGGCTCGCTTAGTTGCTTGCATGCATTTAGTGCAGATCAAGCGAGGCATCGAACAGTCCTTTCACCTGACGGACATTATCACCTTGGTTGTACATAGGGGAGCCGGGCTGCCTCCCACTGTGGGCAGGCACTTCCTGCTAGTGCTAATTAATTAAAAGGGCAGGTTGCCCACAGTGAAATGTGGGCCCTGATCCCTTTCATCTACTGCAGACAGGACGCCTAGAGATTTATCACCTCACTCCAATGCCATTCCCCATTTCGAAGCACAGGAGTCAATTCATGTATCTACAGTCAGGCTGCTGTCTGGCTTTGTTGTACAGTAATGTAGTTAATTCCTTATTTCCCTGTTGAGATCTTAATTGCATGTTGTGTGTTTCCATGTTTCCATGTTTCCATGTTTCCATGTTTCCATGTTCCCATGTTTCCATGTTTCCATGTTCCCATGTTCCCATGTTCCATGTTCCCATGTTTCCATGTTTCCATGTTTCCATGTTTCCATGTTTCCATGTTTCCATGTTTCCATGTTCCCATGTCTCCATGTTCCCATGTCTCCATGTTCCCATGTTTCCATGTTCCCATGTTCCCATGTTTCCATGTTTCCATATTCCCATGTTTCCATATTTCCGGACTATGTCCGACTCACATGACTGTTCCGTTTGATGACGCTTGACTTTTGTTTCAGAGCAACTGAAAATAAAATTGGTTTGTTACATTTGAAAAGTCTGTTTTGTTGTGCCCTCTAATACTGCCTTCTATGTATGTCTCCTCCAACTGCAACAACAGGCCATAACATCCCAGCATACCACTCAACTCAACATATTGCCCTATCACACTGTTTACATACAGAGACCTTGTAGTAAATTTGTCAGTAAATTGAAAAAATTTGCAAACCCGAAAATAGACCCGGCATACAAGACAAAGGAAATAATACGACTGCATTTAATGAAAGGTTGAATTTTCATTTACTCACTATTGACTGGAGCTGAAATGCCCATTTTCTATTGTATTGGCAATGGCATGATGCGGCCCATTAGTGCTGTATTGGAATTGGCTTGTTTGTGTTTTCTCTGTGCTGTGAGACAGCTCCAAGCTAACAGAGGGCATGGGAGAAGTATGTATGACTACCACAACTTTCCCCAAACAACACACTACTGTAGTGATCCTGACTGCACCTCTCCTTTCCTCAGATCTCCACAGATCATCGGGTAATTTGTCATTGATTTGTTGTTCCCACTCTGCCCTGACACATCAATGAAAATCTAATTCCATTCGCATGATGGTATCGGCCTTGTCTCCACAAAGTGACAAGACACGTTGCAGCTGCAGTTAACCGAATAAGAGTCTTGTTGGCTCAATTCGTATTAGGTCATCACGAACCGACCTGCACCACCATGGCCCATTCATTTAGTGCAGGTTTCTAATCGGCGAGGGAACTGAGAACGTAGCTTCGTCTTAATCCCGCAAATCCTCGAAAGACTGCTTCACCGCTACACTCTTAGAGAGTAAGGTGCTATCTAAAACCAAAAGGAGTTGTTCGGCTGTCCCCATAAGCTTTTGAAGAACCCTTTTGGTTCCAGGTATACCCTTTCCAAAGAGGGTTCTACATGGAACCCAAAATAGTTCTACCTGGGACTAAAAAGGGTTCTCCTATGCGGACGGCCGCAGAACGCTTTTAGAAGCCTTCTTTCTAAGAGTGTACCAAGAAAATATTTGCAAATGTTCACACTCAATATTTGACTCTAAAGGCCTCAGACCAAGGTTCAAACTGTATTGGTTTTATTTCCAATACTTTTGGCCGTTTGATTGAGCGTACATGGAGTGCCATATCGGCGTGGTTTGCAAATTTGGGATTATTCAATTGGTTCCATTGCACCAGGCATCCTAAATCAATTACAGAAAGAAAACAAATACTATTTGAACCTTTAGTTCTGGAAGGTACACATATCCACATTACTATCCAAACAAAGGACCTTGTAATTCTTTGATGTCAAATTATTTTCCCCTATAATTGCCGTCTCAACTAGGCCTCCTGTATCTCTTAGAGAATGAGCTGTGGAGACCTAAATTAATGTTCTGTGGAAACCTAAATTAATGAGCTGTGGATACCTAAATTAATGTTCTGTGGATACCAAAATGAATGTGCTGTGGAACCTAGATGAATGAGCTGTGGATACCTAAATTAATGTTCTGTGGAAACCTAAATTAATGAGCTGTGGAGACCTAAATTAATGAGCTGTGGAGACCTAAATGATTGAGCTGTGGAGACCGACGTGTACTAGATGTTGAGACCTACATTAATGAGCTGTGGAGACCTAAATTAATGTTCTGTGGAGACCTAAATGAATGTTCTGTGGAGACCTAAATGAATGAGCTGTGGAGACCAAAATGAATGTGCTGTGGAACCTAGATGAATGAGCTGTGGAACCTAAATGAATGTGCTGTGGAGACCAAAATGAATGTGCTCTGGAACCTAACTGAATGAGCTGTGGAGACCAAAATGAATGTGCTGTGGAACCTAGATGAATGAGCTGTGGAACCTAAATTAATGAGCTGTGAAGACCTAAATTAATGAGCTGTGAAGACCTAAATTAATGTGCTGTGGAACCTAGATGAATGTGCTGTGGAACCTAACTGAATGAGCTGTGGAGACCAAAATGAATGTGCTGTGGAACCTAGATGAATGAGCTGTGGAACCTAAATTAATGAGCTGTGAAGACCTAAATTAATGAGCTGTGAAGACCTAAATTAATGAGCTGTGAAGACCTAAATTAATGTGCTGTGGAACCTAGATGAATGTGCTGTGGAACCTAAATGAATGTGCTGTGGAGACCAAAATGAATGTGCTCTGGAACCTAACTGAATGAGCTGTGGAGACCAAAATGAATGTGCTGTGGAACCTAGATGAATGAGCTGTGGAACCTAAATTAATGAGCTGTGAAGACCTAAATTAATGAGCTGTGAAGACCTAAATTAATGTGCTGTGGAACCTAGATGAATGTGCTGTGGAACCTAAATTAATGAGCTGTGGAGACTTAAATGAATGTGTTGTGGAACCTAGATGAATGTGCTTTGGAACCTAAATTAATGAGCTGTGGAGACTTAAATGAATGTGCTGTGGAACCAGGATGAATGTGCTGTGGAACCTAAATTAATGTGCTGTGGAACCTAGATGAATGTGCTGTGGAACCTAAATTAATGAGCTGTGGAGACTTAAATGAATGTGCTGTCGAACTTAGATGAATGTGCTGTGGAACCTAAATTAATGAGCTGTGGAGACTTAAATGAATGTGTTGTGGAACCTAGATGAATGTGCTTTGGAACCTAAATTAATGAGCTGTGGAGACTTAAATGAATGTGCTGTGGAACCAGGATGAATGTGCTGTGGAACCTAAATGAATGAGCTGTGGAGACTTAAATGAATGAGCTGTGAAGACCTAAATTAATGAGCTGTGGAGACCAAAATGAATGTGCTTGGGAACCTAGATGAATGTGCTGTGGATACCTAAATGAATGAGCTGTGAGGGGGTACCAGATAGCATTCGTGAGTTCACTCCTAGGGATCACACAGGTCACTGCAAACCATCCGGGGTCAAGGTTACTGAAACAAGCTCTGGTGCGTGCCAACAGTGCAGACTAAGTTGACATTTACTGTAGTACAGAACTTGATGTTATTGTCTGCTCTGCATTTCAAAAACGTTTTCACATCTACTGTAGGCAATAATCCACTAATTGACCATTGAACAATTAGCTTAGCAGTGTATTGTTTTCTTATATAGTTCCCATGCTGTACTGTGCTTGCCTACAGGCCAAAGATCAACAATCATCTACCTCAAACACCATCAACATCTCTCAGTAGACTTCAGCACCCCAAAATCTCATCTTCCCTTCCCCCCTCTTCTCTTTTTTAACCTGTAAACAGTGTGAAACTTCACAGCCTCATTTTCTGTCTGTAGCGGGGCTCTGCCAGCCTCACCGCCATGCTCTCCGACACTTTTACAAGCCATTAACATCTATATAAACCCCTTCATCTTGCCAGAGCAGGCGACAGGGGAACCTGGGGCATCGCCTCTCCACTGGATTAGCACCATGAGAACACGGTTCCCATATAGCACCATGAGAACACGGTTCCCATTAGCACCATGAGAACACGGTTCCCATATAGCACCATGAGAACACGGTTCCCATTAGCACCATGAGAACACGGTTCCCATTAGCACCATGAGAACACGGTTCCCATATAGCACCATGAGAACACGGTTCCCATATAGCACCATGAGAACACGGTTCCCATATAGCACCATTAGAACATGGTTCCCATTAGCACCATGAGAACACGGTTCCCATTAGCACCATGAGAACACGGTTCCCATTAGCACCATGAGAACACGATTCCCATGTAGCACCTCTTAAGCAGCTCGTCTATAGTTGCTGTGTACTAAAAAGCACTAAAAGCTGTTATAGCCCGGGCCACAAATTAATTGTTTCTGTTAGAAGACACAACTCTGGATCTCTCGAGAACCACTCATGAATTTTGCATTAAAATGGCCCAACAATCTGACCTCATAATGTTGTCTGTTTTTGTGTGGTTGCCAATTTCGTGACCCGCGACCCACGACGAACATCTGTGATGCTAGCCACCAGGCTAATGATTAGGGCTGATTTGTGAAGTTGGAATGTTTTCTTCTGTAGGGCATAACGTTTTTGTGATTATAAACCGGGTGGTTCGAGCCCTGATTGCTGATTGGCTGACAGCCGTGCAGGTATGACAAAACATTTATTTTTACTGCTCTAATTACGTTGGTAACCAGTTTATAATAGCAATAAGGTACTTCAGGGGGTTGTGGTATACCATGGCTAATGCCTGTACCAGGCACTCCGCGTTGCGTTGTGCCTAAGAACAGCCCTTAGCCGTGATATATTGGACATATACCAAACCTTCCTCGGGCCTTATTGCTTAAGTATATGCTAGTGTCTGTGTCTACATTAAAGCCAGTGGCAGCAATAAAATGGAATAAAGAGTAAAATGCTTAACTTGGATGTCACAGTGTCATCAGAACCGAGACTGCTAAGCATCACAAAGCAAAATCTAATATTTGGTTCAAATACATCTCACAAAACCACTAGACTTGACAAAATGTGTCCGGTTTTATATTCCTTGCCAGAATGGCAGGATTGAGTTGGATGTTTTCCTAAACTCCGCAGTCTACAGAAACATGAATATTTAACTATCAGAGGAGCAGGTCCCAACCTCATCCATTATTTGGCACCTTGTTACAGACATAGATTTATTTCTATCTCCAGGTGAATAGCATGCCGTCTGAATCTAAACAAACAGAGAGGGAGAAATAGACAGGGGTGAGCGAGGGTACTGTGTCTCTGCCTCCCCTGTACCTCGCAGATTCTCTCAGTGATGGGACTGGTACCCTGGTGGAGAGGGGCCCGGGTTAGGACATAGATTAGGTTGTGTGGGTGGATAGGGGCCGTGTTAGGACATAGATTAGGTTGTTATGGGTGGAGAGGGGCCGGGTTAGGACATAGATTAGATGGGGTTGTTGTGGGTGGAAATGGCAGGAGAGAATTTAACGTTAGTCCATCTATAGAGTTCATTGTCCCTCCTCCGTCCCTGAACATTACTCTCCTTTGCTTCAGACACCCAGACAGATAACATGTTTGCGCGTGGTGGGTCCCTTTTGGGGACTGGCTGCATTTCCTGGATCTAATCATCTCGTCTTCGAAAGGGGAATGTGTGTGTATGCGTGTATATGCGTGTGTATGTGTTTGAATGTGTATGTGTGTGTGTGTGTGTGTTTGTGTGTGTGTGTGTGTGCATGCGAGAGTGTGTGTGTGGGTGGGTAGCTCGGGAACCCTTCTCTACCTGCCCCTCCATCACAGTGAGACGCCTCTCACCCCAACCTCCACACGTCTGAAATTGTTTAAGGACACTGGGGAGAGGGCCGGCCCTGGCCCTGACATGGGGGCCCACACACTCAGGCCCCATCGGAGCAGCCCCTAATGCATCCCCAGACCCCTTGCTCAGTGGGCCAACACGCTGGAGCAAATCAAGTATTGACCTGAATCATGTATTCGCTGTAGAACATTATATTCTCATCAGGGCCACTGCCACATTTGTAAGGCATGGTCTCGTTGCAGTGAAACATGGCTTTGCTTCATGTATGCCGACGCCCAACACACATACGCACTGCTCTTGTCGCTCTCTTTATTGAGAGAGAAAACAGAGAGTTGAGCCAGTGGTAATCATTATTTATTTTTGACAATTTTTCAAACAATGCTCTTTTAGAGCCTTCCCTTTGGGGGCCTGTGGACGAGGAGAGGACCAGTGATACAATTGCTAGAATAGCAGATTGACAGATTTCATTCCTCTTGCACGGAGAAAAAAAAACGAGCAGGGACAAGTCCTTTCTATGATTGGCTAGTTTGTGAAAGTTTCTTCTGCTGCACGTATGAGTGATGTCACACGTTTATGCACAAAAGACAAAAAAAAACAAAAGTCATGGATGTGCGGTGTTCTGACCATTACATTGAGAATCTCAGAAACATGAGCAAGTACACACGCTTTTGTAGGAGTGCAAGACATCATAATAGAGTTATGGCACTTTACATCGAGAGGAACTGGCGTGTGCAATAAAACCCCAACGTCTTCCATTTTCCAAGTGACATGCTTCCTCCAAGTCAATTCAATGCCTTAGACTTTAATACTGGCCCATGATACAATGTGTTTCGTGAATTGATCTGAGTGTGAAACACACAATCCTCAACAACCCACGTTAAAGAGTTCCCATCCATCTCAGTAGCAGAGAGAAAGAGAATGCAGTCCTGTCTGGTTCCCATGGCTCTCTCACTGTCCGTCCACACAGCCCAGTCCTGTCTGGTTCCCCATGGCTCTCTCACTGTCTCTCCACACGGCCCAGTCCTGTCTGGTTCCCATGGCTCTCTCACTGTCTCTCCACACGGCCCAGTCCTGTCTGGTTCCCATGGCTCTCTCACTGTCTCTCCACACAGCCCAGTCCTGTCTGGTTCCTCTGGCTCTCTCACTGTCTCTCCACACGGCCCAGTCCTGTCTGGTTCCCATGGCTCTCTCACTGTCTCTCCACACGGCCCAGTCCTGTCTGGTTCTTCTGGCTCTCTCACTGTCTCTCCACATGGTCCAGTCCTGTCTGGTTCCTCTGGCTCTCTCACTGTCTCTCCACATGGCCCAGTCCTGTCTGGTTCCTCTGGCTCTCTCACTGTCTCTCCACACGGCCCAGTCCTGTCTGGTTCCTCTGGCTCTCTCACTGTCTCTCCACACGGCCCAGTCCTGTCTGGTTTCCATGGCTCTCTTAGTGTCTCTCCACACGGCCCAGTCCTGTCTGGTTCCCCTGGCTCTCTCACTGTCTCTCCACACGGCCCAGTCCTGTCTGGTTCCCCTGGCTCTCTCACTGTCTCTCCACACGGTCCAGGCTCTGGCCCGCCCTCCCTTCTGAAGGACACAGGTGACTGAACCTATGACTGTCCTCGCAGCCGATGATACATGGAGGCCGGTCGCAGGATGACAAATCCCTGTGACACTCGCCCAAGAAGAGACATATTGATTTTTCAATGATTAATAAGTGGAAAATAATTGTGTTTCATTAAGATGGATGGAGTTTCATTTAGTCCTGTCTCCTCTTCTTCACTTCAACGGGAGGCAGGCAATCAAATCTCCCACACTGCCACGTTAGTCTACCATGGCAACGAGGTCAGTGATCCAGCGAGAGGATTCATAGAGCCACAGGGAGTAGTCAGTGCTATCTCTCACAGGCCACCCATCACAGGCCACCCATCACAGGCCACCCATCACAGATAACCCATCGCAGATAACCCATCGCAGATAACCCATCGCAGATAACCCATCACAGATAACCCATCACAGATAACCCATCACAGATAACCCATCACAGATAACCCAGCAAACAGGCCAAATACACACCTCATTTTTTTTAGACCTTTATTTTACTAGGCAAGTCAGTTAAGAACAAATTCTTATTTTCAATGACAGCCTAGGAACAGTGGGTTAACTGCCTGTTCAGGGGCAGAACGACAGATTTGTACCTTGTCAGCTCGGGGGTTTGAACTTGCTAGTCCAACGCTCTAACCACTAGGCTACCCTGCAACCTTCCGGTTACTAGTCCAACGCTCTAACCACTAATGCTACTGGAATAATGCTACTGGAATAATGCTACTGGAATAATGCTACTGGAATAATGCTACTGGAATAATGCTACTGGAATAATTCTACTGGAATAATTCTACTGCACTTCAAACGTCTGCCTTGGATTTTGAAGTGAAACGTCAATGTGGACATTCTGTATCAAGGCTTTAAAGGAAATAGACAGAGAATTAAGCAGAGAAATAGCTGAACACATGAAATACATCTGTTTTCTTTCTGTTGCAAGATATCCTTTAGTACCCCGTTTCACCAAAACGATACTCTTGGGCAGTGGGACGCATCAAGAAGTAATACAATGAAGACGTTATGTGCAAAACTACAGGAATAATAATAACATAAAATATAATAATAACATTCATGTTTACGATGTCTAAAATATATACATATACTCTAGTCAGGAAAGCAAGTGCAATTTTGCAAAAGCACAGTGTTCAGGAGGCCATTGGTTTGGATGAATATGTCATCATAGGGGTGGGGGAGGAGGAACGGAACAGGACCCCAGTCCGTCTCCCAGCATTGTGTATCACTTTAATGTTCCCATAATGACGTTCTCCCCAAGTTTGTGTCATGGGCCATCAAGAATCATAATTGTAAATTGATTCGTTGACGGATGGTGACAACACACTACTGACAACAGAAACTGATAAGAGAGAGTAGGTTCCTCTAATGAATGTATCAATAACCATCGACGGTTGAAAGAGGACCGACACAAACGTCCAAATAAACACTAGCACCTCTTACGGCAGCTCCATTTGTTATGCTACAGCCTGCGAAGGGAATCTCTGACTTAGCCTAATTCATTATGTCGGTTGTGTGTGTGTGGGTGTGTATGTGTGTGTTTTAGGTGTATTTGCCTGTGTGTGTGTGTCTGTTTCTGTGTTTCAGGTGTGTTTGCCTGTGTTTTAGGTTTGTTTGGCTGTGTGTGTGTGTGTCTGTGTCTGTGTTTTGGATGTGTTTTTATGTGTGTGTGCCTGTGTTTTAGGTGTGTTTGTCTGTGTCTGTGTCTGTGTTTTAGGTGTGTTTGTCTGTGTCTGTGTTTTAGTTGTGTTTGTCTCTGTGTGTGTTTTAGGTACGTTTGTCTGTGTGTGTGTGTCTGTTTCTGTGTTTTAGGTGTGTTTGTATGTGTCTGTGTCTGTGTTTTAGGTGTGTTTGTCTGTGTCTGTGTTTTAGTTGTGTTTGTCTCTGAGTGTGTTTTAGGTACGTTTGTCTGTGTGTGTGTCTGTGTCTGTGTTTTAGGTGTGTTTGTCTGTGTACAGTACAATTATTTACACACTTAATGAGGAAGACGCTGGTGATACATCACCCAAATTACACCTGATCATGGGAGCCCTGATCCATCACATGGCTGCCTGTAGAACCAGGGCTGTAATGAGAATAGAACCGATGGTTATCTGTAGAACCAGGGCTGTACTGAGAATAGAACCGATGGTTATCTGTAGAACCAGGGCTGTAATGAGAATAGAACCGATGCAACATTGATGAGCCTGGATTGAGGCCTGGTTGACCGATGATATTGATGCCTGATTGAGTGAATGACCAATGCTTCTAATGACTCAGTGTTTTGGTCTGCCAGTGGAGGATGGAGCGGGGTGGAGAGGGAGGGAAGGGAGGGAGGGAGATAAAGAGGGTGTTCCAGCTGTACTTAATTACCATGTGGGCAGGTGGAGGAGGGGGAGGGGTGTTAGGGCTCATCATCAAGCACACCTTTCATCACACCGTCGCAGAAATAAAATGGACCGAATGCAATTAAAGGTTCCGTGGTCTTCGATTGTCATATCATGCCGGCTCTCTCCGCTTGGCACGTTAATTAGGTTTCAATTGCCAATGCCAAGCTCTTAATGAGTTAGCTGTATTAGCTGATTCATTTCATTTTAATACCCTTAGCAGGAGGTAAGGCCTCGGGAATGCACATGATAGGAGCCCCTTCCCCCTCCAGTGGAAATATTGACTTGCGTCCTATGTTATCTCATAGTACTCAAATATAATGTTGTATTTGTTGCGGCCAACAGAGTCTCTGTTCCTGTTCCTTGAGTTGTGGAACGACGGCGACACTATTCCCAAGAGAAAGTCAGTTGACTGAAACTGATGGCATTTAACACACTATTAATTGAGTAATGTGCATCACTTCTCTGTGCCACGTAGGTGTGGCCGTGGGGTCAGACCTGAGAGGATTGTGGGTAATAAACCGAAACAATAAAGGAGGACATTCCTGTTTTTTCTCCTTTTTACAACTTCAGACAGTCATGTACGGTTGTCGACTTCAGACAGTCATGTACGGTTGTCGACTTCAGACAGTCATGTACGGTTGTCGACTTCAGACAGTCATGTACGGTTGTCGACTTCAGACAGTCATGTACGGTTGTTGACTTCAGACAGTCATGTACGGTTGTCGACTTCAGACAGTCATGTACGGTTGTCGACTTCAGACAGTCATGTACGGTTGTCGACTTCAGACAGTCATGTACGGTTGTCTACTTCAGACAGTCATGTACGGTTGTCGACTTCAGACAGTCATGTACGGTTGTCGACTTCAGACAGTCATGTACGGTTGTCGACTTCAGACAGTCATGTACAGTTGTCTACTTCAGACAGTCATGTACGGTTGTCGACTTCAGACAGTCATGTACGGTTGTCGACTTCAGACAGTCATGTACGGTTGTCGACTTCAGACAGTCATGTACGGTTGTCGACTTCAGACAGTCATGTACGGTTGTCGACTTCAGACAGTCATGTACGGTTGTCGACTTCAGACAGTCATGTACAGTTGTCTACTTCAGACAGTCATGTACAGTTGTCTACTTCAGACAGTCATGTACGGTTGTCGACTTCAGACAGTCATGTACGGTTGTCGACTTCAGACAGTCATGTACAGTTGTCTACTTCAGACAGTCATGTACGGTTGTCGACTTCAGACAGTCATGTACGGTTGTCGACTTCAGACAGTCATGTACGGTTGTCGACTTCAGACAGTCATGTACGGTTGTCTACTTCAGACAGTCATGTACGGTTGTCGACTTCAGACAGTCATGTACGGTTGTCTACTTCAGACAGTCATGTACGGTTGTCGACTTCAGACAGTCATGTACGGTTGTCTACTTCAGACAGTCATGTACGGTTGTCGACTTCAGACAGTCATGTACGGTTGTCGACTTCAGACAGTCATGTACGGTTGAGCGGATGTCGTTGTTTAGATTATTTTAACAAAGGTGATTATTCTTATCACGTAATTCCGTCATTATGAGCCATCTTGCTTTGCTAAACTACACATTTCCCCAGACAACTGTGCACAACAAGACATCATCAATATCATCACTCACCATATTATTCCACTCTACCATGCCTTTGTGAATGGTGAACAGGCGAAGGACTTAAAACAAGCGTAGTTCTCCTAATCAATTACTCATGCTTAGCCGAGCTGCGTTACAGTATATCAACCTTAACGTGGGTTAGTCAAACTGTACATTTGAAATTGTCGCGGGTGCAGTCCAACACAGCATGGCAGTGGAGAATTCTGGCTGTAATGTGTGGCTCTTTGGACTGTTCTATCTTATAGATCATCTTATCTTTTTGTAACGTTTACATTTTTTATTTTATTTCACCTTTATTTATCCAGGTCGGCCAGTTGAGAACACCTTTATTTATCCAGGTCGGCCAGTTGAGAACACCTTTATTTATCCAGGTCGGCCAGTTGAGAACACCTTTATTTATCCAGGTCGGCCAGTTGAGAACACCTTTATTTATCCAGGTAGGCCAGTTGAGAACACCTTTATTTATCCATGTAGGCCAGTTGAGAACACCTTTATTTATCCAGGTCGGCCAGTTGAGAACACCTTTATTTATCCATGTAGGCCAGTTGAGAACACCTTTATTTATCCAGGTCGGCCAGTTGAGAACACCTTTATTTATCCAGGTCGGCCAGTTGAGAACACCTTTATTTATCCAGGTAGGCCAGTTGAGAACACCTTTATTTATCCAGGTAGGCCAGTTGAGAACACCTTTATTTATCCAGGTAGGCCAGTTGAGAACACCTTTATTTATCCATGTAGGCCAGTTGAGAACACCTTTATTTATCCAGGTCGGCCAGTTGAGAACACCTTTATTTATCCAGGTCGGCCAGTTGAGAACACCTTTATTTATCCAGGTAGGCCAGTTGAGAACACCTTTATTTATCCAGGTAGGCCAGTTGAGAACACCTTTATTTATCCAGGTAGGCCAGTTGAGAACACCTTTATTTATCCATGTAGGCCAGTTGAGAACACCTTTATTTATCCAGGTAGGCCAGTTGAGAACACCTTTATTTATCCAGGTCGGCCAGTTGAGAACACCTTTATTTATCCAGGTCGGCCAGTTGAGAACACCTTTATTTATCCAGGTAGGCCAGTTGAGAACACCTTTATTTATCCAGGTAGGCCAGTTGAGAACATCTTTATTTAACCAGGTAGGCCAGTTGAGAACACCTTTATTTAACCAGGTAGGCCAGTTGAGAACACCTTTATTTATCCAGGTCGGCCAGTTGAGAACACCTTTATTTATCCAGGTCGGCCAGTTGAGAACACCTTTATTTATCCAGGTAGGCCAGTTGAGAACACCTTTATTTATCCAGGTAGGCCAGTTGAGAACACCTTTATTTATCCAGGTAGGCCAGTTGAGAACACCTTTATTTATCCAGGTCGGCCAGTTGAGAACACCTTTATTTATCCAGGTCGGCCAGTTGAGAACACCTTTATTTATCCAGGTCGGCCAGTTGAGAACACCTTTATTTATCCAGGTAGGCCAGTTGAGAACACCTTTATTTATCCAGGTAGGCCAGTTGAGAACATCTTTATTTAACCAGGTAGGCCAGTTGAGAACACCTTTATTTAACCATGTAGGCCAGTTGAGAACACCTTTATTTATCCAGGTAGGCCAGTTGAGAACACCTTTATTTATCCAGGTCGGCCAGTTGAGAACACCTTTATTTATCCAGGTAGGCCAGTTGAGAACACCTTTATTTATCCAGGTAGGCCAGTTGAGAACACCTTTATTTATCCAGGTAGGCCAGTTGAGAACACCTTTATTTATCCAGGTCGGCCAGTTGAGAACACCTTTATTTATCCAGGTAGGCCAGTTGAGAACACCTTTATTTATCCAGGTCGGCCAGTTGAGAACACCTTTATTTATCCAGGTAGGCCAGTTGAGAACACCTTTATTTATCCAGGTCGGCCAGTTGAGAACACCTTTATTTATCCAGGTCGGCCAGTTGAGAACACCTTTATTTATCCAGGTCGGCCAGTTGAGAACACCTTTATTTATCCAGGTAGGCCAGTTGAGAACACCTTTATTTATCCAGGTAGGCCAGTTGAGAACACCTTTATTTATCCAGGTAGGCCAGTTGAGAACACCTTTATTTATCCAGGTAGGCCAGTTGAGAACACCTTTATTTATCCAGGTAGGCCAGTTGAGAACACCTTTATTTATCCAGGTAGGCCAGTTGAGAACACCTTTATTTATCCAGGTAGGCCAGTTGAGAACACCTTTATTTATCCAGGTAGGCCAGTTGAGAACACCTTTATTTATCCAGGTAGGCCAGTTGAGAACACCTTTATTTATCCAGGTAGGCCAGTTGAGAACACCTTTATTTATCCAGGTAGGCCAGTTGAGAACACCTTTATTTATCCAGGTAGGCCAGTTGAGAACACCTTTATTTATCCAGGTAGGCCAGTTGAGAACACCTTTATTTATCCAGGTCGGCCAGTTGAGAACACCTTTATTTATCCAGGTAGGCCAGTTGAGAACACCTTTATTTATCCAGGTAGGCCAGTTGAGAACACCTTTATTTATCCATGTAGGCCAGTTGAGAACACCTTTATTTATCCAGGTAGGCCAGTTGAGAACACCTTTATTTATCCAGGTCGGCCAGTTGAGAACACCTTTATTTATCCAGGTAGGCCAGTTGAGAACACCTTTATTTATCCAGGTCGGCCAGTTGAGAACACCTTTATTTATCCAGGTAGGCCAGTTGAGAACACCTTTATTTATCCAGGTAGGCCAGTTGAGAACACCTTTATTTATCCAGGTCGGCCAGTTGAGAACACCTTTATTTATCCAGGTAGGCCAGTTGAGAACACCTTTATTTATCCAGGTAGGCCAGTTGAGAACACCTTTATTTATCCATGTAGGCCAGTTGAGAACACTTTTATTTATCCAGGTAGGCCAGTTGAGAACACCTTTATTTATCCAGGTCGGCCAGTTGAGAACACCTTTATTTATCCAGGTCGGCCAGTTGAGAACACCTTTATTTATCCAGGTCGGCCAGTTGAGAACACCTTTATTTATCCAGGTCGGCCAGTTGAGAACACCTTTATTTATCCAGGTCGGCCAGTTGAGAACACCTTTATTTATCCAGGTCGGCCAGTTGAGAACACCTTTATTTATCCAGGTCGGCCAGTTGAGAACACCTTTATTTATCCAGGTAGGCCAGTTGAGAACACCTTTATTTATCCAGGTCGGCCAGTTTAGAACACCTTTATTTATCCAGGTCGGCCAGTTGAGAACACCTTTATTTATCCAGGTAGGCCAGTTGAGAACACCTTTATTTATCCAGGTCGGCCAGTTGAGAACACCTTTATTTATCCAGGTAGGCCAGTTGAGAACACCTTTATTTATCCAGGTCGGCCAGTTGAGAACACCTTTATTTATCCAGGTAGGCCAGTTGAGAACACCTTTATTTATCCAGGTAGGCCAGTTGAGAACACCTTTATTTATCCAGGTCGGCCAGTTGAGAACACCTTTATTTATCCAGGTCGGCCAGTTGAGAACACCTTTATTTATCCAGGTAGGCCAGTTGAGAACACCTTTATTTATCCAGGTCGGCCAGTTGAGAACACCTTTATTTATCCAGGTAGGCCAGTTGAGAACACCTTTATTTATCCAGGTAGGCCAGTTGAGAACACCTTTATTTATCCAGGTAGGCCAGTTGAGAACACCTTTATTTATCCAGGTAGGCCAGTTGAGAACACCTTTATTTATCCAGGTAGGCCAGTTGAGAACACCTTTATTTATCCAGGTCGGCCAGTTGAGAACACCTTTATTTATCCAGGTCGGCCAGTTGAGAACACCTTTATTTATCCAGGTAGGCCAGTTGAGAACACCTTTATTTATCCAGGTCGGCCAGTTGAGAACACCTTTATTTATCCAGGTAGGCCAGTTGAGAACACCTTTATTTATCCAGGTCGGCCAGTTGAGAACACCTTTATTTATCCAGGTAGGCCAGTTGAGAACACCTTTATTTATCCAGGTAGGCCAGTTGAGAACACCTTTATTTATCCAGGTAGGCCAGTTGAGAACACCTTTATTTATCCAGGTCGGCCAGTTGAGAACACCTTTATTTATCCAGGTAGGCCAGTTGAGAACACCTTTATTTATCCAGGTAGGCCAGTTGAGAACACCTTTATTTATCCAGGTAGGCCAGTTGAGAACACCTTTATTTATCCAGGTAGGCCAGTTGAGAACACCTTTATTTATCCAGGTAGGCCAGTTGAGAACACCTTTATTTAACCAGGTCGGCCAGTTGAGAACACCTTTATTTAACCAGGTAGGCCAGTTGAGAACATCTTTATTTAACCAGGTAGGCCAGTTGAGAACACCTTTATTTAACCAGGTAGGCCAGTTGAGAACACCTTTATTTATCCACGTAGGCCAGTTGAGAACACCTTTATTTAACCAGGTCGGCCAGTTGAGAACACCTTTATTTAACCAGGTCAGCCAGTTGAGAACACCTTTATTTAACCAGGTCAGCCAGTTGAGAACACCTTTATTTAACCAGGTCAGCCAGTTGAGAACAAGTTCTCATTTACAATTGTGACCCGGCCAAGATAAAGCAAAAGCAGTGTGACAAAAACAACAACACAGAGCTACACATGAACAAACACACAGTCAATAGCACAATAGAAAAAATCTATGTACAGTGTGTGCAAATGTAGAAGAGATGGGAAGTAAAGGCAATAAATAGGCCATAGAGGCGAAATAATTACAATTTAGCATTAATACTGGAGAGATAGATGTGCAGATGATGATGTGCAAGTAGAGATACTGGGGTGCAAAAGAGCAAGAAGATAAATAACAATATGGGGATGAGGTAGTTGGGTGTGCTATTTACAGACGGGCTGTGTACAGGTACAGTGATTGGTTATCTACCTCAGTATGATGCAGGGTTGTCATGCGAAAGATGCAAAACATGTCTTTATACAAATAACCAGCAAATCTATGCAATATAATCAGCATTTTCACAGAATCTGCTAAAACAAAAGGCTCAATATTTACTCCTGTACAGTATATTTCCATTTAAATGTGATTTCATCATATACACAGTTCCCAGTACTTTGCTAACTGTACGATAACCAAATTCAAGATAAATACACACATACTGTATCTCCAAAGCCATACAGAAGTCGGGTTTTTGTCATTTTTGTTATCACTGCAAACAAACAAAAGCAAACAAAATGAATTAAATAAAGTAATTATTTCAATGATACTCCTCGGGGTGTCAAATGAAGTATGTTCTTGTCATTGCGGTGGGATCCATCCATCTACGTTGGCTCTTCCATCTACCCTAACAGGTCTAATTAGCTTTCTGTCTATAGACTAATCCTTCATGTGACAATCTATTGATTTTCCTGTCCTCATTAGAACCAGTGTAAGGGAGGGTCCGAGAGCACGGCAGAGCAAACCGAATGGGCAATCTCCTCCTAAAAGGTTAAACATGTTATAGGTGGCGACAAGGAGCGTATGGGGTATTGTTGTGGAAAAGCTTATATATGAACATGTCATCTCGAGTTTCCCCCTTTAATCAGTAGCTGCCTACCTACATGGGATCTGCAATAGCAGAGGGATTACTTTAATTCCTTGGAGTCGGGACTGAGGTTGCTAATTCACACAAGAAATGCATGAGCTTAAACAAAAGTTAATCTATTAGATATCTACACAGTTCTTGCTTTAAATTTTGGTTAATAACTCACGCGGAAATTGCTAAAATTCAACGAAACAATGTTTCAAAATGATGTTACAACACTTAACGACACATCTCCTCTCAAAATGGGGGCTGGATAAAGAACAGAGGGTTCTGGGCATGTTTACTTTCATTTCCTCAATTTTAACACAATTTATGATCATTTTAATCTTTGTACCTCTCTGGTACCAAAACGAGGTTTCCATCGTGCAAGTCCCTTGACTTAGGATACCAGTCATGCTTCAACGGTTAAGGTCAGAGACGTTGCCTTAGTTTCATAAACAAATATCTTTAAACTCCTATCAACCTTGCACTAAAACTGCACAGTCCGAAGTGAAAATAAACAGATCTACATTTCTTGTTTATAATGGACTTGAATGATTACAGTCCTCAGATAACGGTAATTATCGGAAAACCACTAACATTTGGACACTATCCATGCCCTAGCATTACAGTACATACTGTTATACAAACCATGGGAGCCCAAATGTACAGTATGCAGAGACATACAGATTGGAATAAACGTTTGATTAAAATTCACTCGCCCTCAGGTCCTGCTTTCCCCCTATTTATTTGTATCCCAATTTCCCATCTCTATTTCTTCACAGAGGTGTAGCTATGCGTCTGCCTGTAGAGCAGAGTCGATGGGACCAGCGATGGCAGCCATTGTCCTCATTTGACAGAACCTCAATGGATAATCTGAGTGTGTCTTGGATTATGTTAATTTAGGGCCCATACGAGCGTATATTTAGTGCTTTCGAACTTTGCCTTGGGCTTCCCTCACTATAGTACAGCATTGAAAACAACAACAAATGGCACATTAAAAGCACTGGCAGAGTACACTGTCTGGCTGATTAACAGGGAATGGCACCGGTTGTTAATTGTAGGCTTTGAGGAGAACATACCCAGTTGTATAGTTACATTTATAAACCGGGTCGCTTGAGCCCTGAATGATTGGCTGTATACCATGGGTATGACAAAAACAAGTTATATTTACTTGTCTATTTAAGTTAGTAACCAATTTATAATAGCAACAATGATCCTTGGGGGTTTGTGGTATATGGCCAATATACAACTGCTAAGGGCATATTCAAGGAACTCTGCGTTTTGTCTTGCTAAAGAACAGCCCTTAGCCGTTGTATATTGGCCATATACCCCCCCCCACCGGGCCTTATTGCTAAGTAGAAGACACGCATCACTGTCTGGGGAGTACAATACAGAATCACACTCATAAAACCCAGGGATGTTCCACGACAGCTTTTGACATTTGGTTCAATGCAGGGTCTTGATTGTAGCATGGTCCTCAATCACGATGGAGGTGTGAATCATCATCCTGAATACTCTTGGTCTTAGTCAGTGCTGTTATTATCACATCAAGCAGCCTACTCAACACAACACTGTTTGATTCCAAACCTGCATAAATTATTTCCACCCTCTCATGGATTTGGCACAAGGAGAGGTTTAGACATAATTGTCGCCCAATACAAGTAAAATGGTGTCTCTTGTTTAAGTTAAAATGGGTTGGGAAAGGATTGGCCTTTGACAATGCTAGTATTGGTAGTGCTTTTCTTACAATAATTCTCTACTGAGTAGATTATGTTGTGTATCCAGGGGTAGAGTGGGGGTGAATGGTTTTTATGTCAAGGAGGAATCTCTTCTGAATTAATTTCATGTTAAAATAAACTTTGAGCAGTATTCTTACTTGCATACAGTATGAGAAAAATATGTGTCGGAAAACTCAGCTCCTGTTACTTCATAGAAACTGTAAATAGCATGCAGGCTAATTTTGTCTCTGCTTGTTTTTGGGTTTCCTATGCTAATAGCCATTACGTAGCATGATTAGTTACAAGTATTTACCGTAAAGACATTTACTAATCAGTTGTGCTGCAGATCTGGGAGCAATTACGTCCACAGCACACACATTAACAGCAAGCAGGAACACATCAATTACGGGCCAGCGCTTTACATTTAGTCTTCTTATTGGACCCTTGTTAACTACTTCCTTCCTGTTGAGTTTATTTCTCTTTGTTGCATGTGGCCTTTGCACATTGACCATTCACTGGTCAGACCATCCATAACTGCCCTGCAACAGGGTTGTGTTGCCAGACTTGACTGTAGTTTTGGTTGTGCTTGACTACAAATGTTACAATGATAATCTCTTGTTAGCTCAGCCACTACACATGTTACAATGATAATCTGTGGTTAGCTCAGCCACTACACATTTTACAATGATAATCTGTTGTTAGCTCAGCCACTACACATGTTACAATGATAATCTGTGGTTAGCTCAGCCACTACACATTTTACAATGATAATCTGTGGTTAGCTCAGCCACTACACATGTTACAATGATAATCTGTGGTTAGCTCAGCCACTACACATTTTACAATGATAATCTGTGGTTAGCTCAGCCACTACACATGTTACAATGATAATCTGTGGTTAGCTCAGCCACTACACATGTTACAATGATAATCTGTGGTTAGCTCAGATACTGGACATGCCTGGTCCATGCTTACCATTAGGATTTATGGTCACTATTGTACATATGCTCTGAGGTTGCTATGGTCACTACTGTACATATGCTCTGAGGTTGCTATGGTCACTACTGTACATATGCTCTGAGGTTGCTATGGTCACTACTGTACATATGCTCTGAGGTTGCTATGGTCACTACTGTACATATGCTCTGAGGTTGCTATGGTCACTACTGTACATATGCTCTGAGGTTGCTATGGTCACTACTGTACATATGCTCTGAGGTTGCTATGGTCACTGTTGTACATATGCTCTGAGGTTGCTATGGTCACTACTGTACATATGCTCTGAGGTTGCTATGGTCACTACTGTACATATGCTCTGAGGTTGCTATGGTCACTGTTGTACATATGCTCTGAGGTTGCTATGGTCACTACTGTACATATGCTCTGAGGTTATGTGAGGAAAATGAATGATCAGTTCTGTCGCAGATATCATGTGCTGTAGGTGAAATGTGCACCCATCTCATGATTGTGTCCTTGATACTCCAGTTCCCACCAGTCTTCAGAGAATACAGCCACTCAAACCCACATTTTCCCCTGCTAATTATGTAATCAATGGTCTTTTAAATGTAGGAGCAAATCAGCACTGAGGTGAACTTGTGACCCATTCTTGTAACCTCTTTGGCAAAATAGAGTTGTACCAATCAGGGAAACCTGACGGTTGACTTGGAATTATAGACACAGATTAAGGACCCTAATTAGAGGTGTGACCTTTTTCTGACACGCAGATTTGTTTTGCGTTGCCAGTGTTTGACCAAGATCTGTGGGGACTAACAGACCGACAGATATGCATTAAGCACTATCCGAGCTGGATTTGACGTTCAGTAGCCAACTTGTTAAAAGAAAAAACACAATCAAACCCAAAGCCGCCTCGGTCACAATCAAAATACTCAAAACAATAGGCCTTTTCCCCTTATACAGCACATTCAGAAAGTATTCACAACCTCTGACTTGTTCCACATTTTGTTGTGTTATAGCATGAATTAAAATAGATTCAATTGAGATTTGTTTGTCACTACACACAACACCCCCATAATCCCCATCAATTTCTTAATAGGCATTTCTGGTATTTTCCAAACAGCTGCATTTGATTTGTCATGGCAGGGGTTTGCCACAATGGCTGCTGTGAGATAGCATTAGCTGTTTTTCCAATGGAGCAGGGGACGGACGGTCAGGGACAGGAAGCAGACCCCCCCTCACATCAATGTAGAAGACAAAGACTAAGTGGTGAGGAGAGTGTAGGAGAACTATGAGGGAGGAAGAGGACGGTGGAGGAGAGTGGAGGAGGAGAGTGAAGGAGGAGAAGGAGGGTGGAGGAGAGGGAAGGAGGAGGGTGGAGGAGAGTGGAGGATGAGGAGGAGGGTAGAGGAGAGTGGAGGAGGAGGATGGAGAAGGGTGGAGGAGGGAAGAATAGAGTGGAGGAGGAAGGTGGAGGAGAGTGGAGAAAGGTGGATAAGAGTGGAGGAGGAGGGCGGAGGAGCAGAGTGGAGGAGGAAGAGGGTGAAGGTGAGTGGAGAAGGAAGGGGGAGACGGGTGGATGAGAGGAGGAGGAGAGTGGAGAAGGGTGGATGAGAGTGGAGGAGGAGAGTAGAGAAGGGTGGATGAGAGTAGAGAATGAGGAGGAGGGTAGAGGAGAGTGGAGGAGGGTCGAGAAGGGTGGAGGAGGGAAGAGGAGAGCGGAGGAGGAAGTTGGAGATGGGTGGAGGAGGAGAGTGGAGAAAGGTGGAGGAGGAGGGTGGAGGAGGAGTGGGGAGAAAGTAGGAGGAGGGTAGAGGAGGGTGGAGGAGGGTGGAGGGTGGAGGAGGGAGGAGGAGAGTGGAGGAGAGTGGAGGAAAGTAGAGGAGGGTGGAGGAGAGTTTAGTAGGGTGGAGAATGGTGGAGAGGGGTGGAGAGTGGAGGAGGGTGGAGGAGAGTGGAGGCCTGCAGAGGCTCTCAGATGCATCCCAACCCTCCAGAGGGCAATTAGACTTCCAATGACGGGTCAGGCTCATCCAGATCACTTCACCCAGGTGGAATCAAAACCATATTGACTGGAGGGAAGAAAGAGGTATAATCTGTGTAAACAGAGGAAATGGCCTTCCTCAAATTAGGACAAGAAGGCACCACTCTCTCTGGTGCTTTGACAGACGTTCACAGTTTGCTTATGAAAATGTATAACATAAGCAATGTATTTATTGTCCATCTCCCCAAATTATATAGATACGATCAGTGTTGTGTCAATATCCAGCTATAATGCAAGTGATCACGATCATACTGTAGGAAGCAAGTGCCTCATGGTAATGCGCTATGCATTTCCTATATTTGTATGTTGTGTCCTTCAAAAGACTGTGTAACAAAGTATAATACTATATTCCTTGTGTTAACTTATTCAAAAATGTGAAAATTATATTTAGGTAAAGGGAATTATGTTTATTTGTAAACATCGTTTGCATAGTGTTTTCCGTGTTGGATCAAACCAACATGCAAATTGTCCTGCTGTTGACAGCAGGTGTTCTGGGATGTTGTGCTGCTACAGTACTCTAAACCACCACCTTTTGAGTTCTAACATTTAACACACACACACACACACACACACACACACACACACACACACACACACACACACACACACACACACACACACACACACACACACACACACACACACACACACACACACACACACACACACACACACACACACACACACACACACACACACACACACACTTTGATCTCCTGTGGATGCTCTGACAAATATTGAAAGGGGGAATATGATAAAGAACCAGAATCTAGTGGTACTGTAGTCTTTGACATTGATAAAGAACCAGAATCTAGTGGTACTGTAGTCTTTGACATTGTTAAAGAACCAGAATCTAGTGGAACTGTAGTCTTTGACATTGATAAAGAACCAGAATCTAGTGGTACTGTAGTCTTTGACATTGATAAAGAACCAGAATCTAGTGGTACTGTAGTCTTTGACATTGATAAAGAACCAGAATCTAGTGGTACTGTAGTCTTTGACAAATTAATAAAGAACCAGAATCTAGTGGTACTGTAGTCTTTGACATTGATAAAGAACCAGAATCTAGTGGTACTGTAGTCTTTGACAAATTAATAAAGAACCAGAATCTAGTGGTACTGTAGTCTTTGACATTGATAAAGAACCAGAATCTAGTGGTACTGTAGTCTTTGACATTGATAAAGAACCAGAATCTAGTGGTACTGTAGTCTTTGACATTGATAAAGAACCAGAATCTAGTGGAACTGTAGTCTTTGACATTGATAAAGAACCAGAATCTAGTGGTACTGTAGTCTTTGACATTGATAAAGAACCAGAATCTAGTGGTACTGTAGTCTTTGACATTAATAAAGAACCAGAATCTAGTGGTACTGTAGTCTTTGACAAATTAATAAAGAACCAGAATCTAGTGGTACTGTAGTCTTTGACAAATTAATAAAGAACCAGAATCTAGTGGTACTGTAGTCTTTGACATTAATAAAGAACCAGAATCTAGTGGAACTGTAGTCTTTGACATTGATAAAGAACCAGAATCTAGTGGTACTGTAGTCTTTGACAAATTAATAAAGAACCAGAATCTAGTGGAACTGTAGTCTTTGACAAATTAATAAAGAACCAGAATCTAGTGGTACTGTAGTCTTTGACATTGTTAAAGAACTAGAATCTAGTGGAACTGTAGTCTTTGACATTGTTAAAGAACCAGAATCTAGTGGAACTGTAGTCTTTGACATTGTTAAAGAACCAGAATCTAGTGGAACTGTAGTCTTTGACATTGATAAAGAACCAGAATCTAGTGGTACTGTAGTCTTTGACATTGATAAAGAACCAGAATCTAGTGGTACTGTAGTCTTTGACATTGATAAAGAACCAGAATCTAGTGGTACTGTAGTCTTTGACAAATTAATAAAGAACCAGAATCTAGTGGTACTGTAGTCTTTGACATTGATAAAGAACCAGAATCTAGTGGTACTGTAGTCTTTGACAAATTAATAAAGAACCAGAATCTAGTGGTACTGTAGTCTTTGACATTGATAAAGAACCAGAATCTAGTGGTACTGTAGTCTTTGACATTGATAAAGAACCAGAATCTAGTGGTACTGTAGTCTTTGACATTGATAAAGAACCAGAATCTAGTGGAACTGTAGTCTTTGACATTGATAAAGAACCAGAATCTAGTGGTACTGTAGTCTTTGACATTGATAAAGAACCAGAATCTAGTGGTACTGTAGTCTTTGACATTAATAAAGAACCAGAATCTAGTGGTACTGTAGTCTTTGACAAATTAATAAAGAACCAGAATCTAGTGGTACTGTAGTCTTTGACAAATTAATAAAGAACCAGAATCTAGTGGTACTGTAGTCTTTGACATTAATAAAGAACCAGAATCTAGTGGTACTGTAGTCTTTGACAAATTAATAAAGAACCATAATCTAGTGGTACTGTAGTCTTTGACAAATTAATAAAGAACCAGAATCTAGTGGTACTGTAGTCTTTGACATTGATAAAGAACCAGAATCTAGTGGTACTGTAGTCTTTGACATTGCACAGACAGAAGGAAAAAAACACTGCCAAGTCAGTGGGGGCATATTTGGTATCCATAGTAACCTTAATCAAATCAGGATTTTGCAAATGTATGTCATAGTGGCAGCACACTTTAGGCCCAGTTTTAATGGTGGCGGTGAGGCTTAGTAGGTCTGCATCGCTTCAAACCTCACGGTTTGCAAGAGCCATTTGGCAAGTAATCAGTTTGTTATTGGTCCTAAATAGTGGGTAATTAAAACTCTGACCCCCACGAGGAACCCTCTTCCTTAGGATACCAAACGTAAACAGGAATAAATCTGTTTAATTGCAACATAAAAAAAAAAGTTTTGTTTGGAGAGGGGGGAGCGGAGGGGTACGCGGGGTCCTAATTGAACCTCTGTGAAACAAATTAATCCACAGGGGATACCCCAAATGGATGTTTAAATGCAAACAGTAGTCCTGCACAGAAATCATGTAAAGTCGAATGGCAAGATCAGGTTCTGGGATTTTGAGAGACCCGGGGAGAAGAAACATTTTTTAGTGGTGAGAGATGTTTATTTTTACACTTCAAGGTTTCACAGTGTGCGTGTATGTGTTTAAACTCAACAGAGCCTGTGACAAACAACCTGCTCGATGCTGGGGAATACATGTGCTGAAACACAACAGTCTTCTGTAGAGCCTCTTCCAGTGAGGGAGAATAGCGTTCTAGCTACAGGCGTGGCGCTGGGGAAATACACTCTCACTCTTATTCATCCCAATGGTGTCATTCCTCTCTGCACTTTTCAACCTTGATACTTCTTAATATCTGGGACTGCCAGGTAAAAAATAATAATCATTTAAATTAGGAAATTGTTTACATTCGCTTTTTTTTGTGTTTAATTTCAAGTTGTGTTGTCCTTCTATACTGGATGATTTGACATGCCGATATGTGCCTTCCTAACATGATGACATTCCGGACCATGTAATTCAGAGGGAGAATCCACATCTATAGTAATTAGATAGATGTAACTAGATTAAAGATCCAGTATGAGGTCGTAGATTAGATTTTAATATCCACTGAGTGCACTAAACATTAAGAACACCTGCTCTTTCCATGACATAGACTGACCAGGTGAATCCAGGTGAAAGCTATGGTCCCTTATTTGGTGTCACATCAAATCCATTTCAATCAGTGTAGATGGTGGAGGAGGAGACAGGTTAAAATATGATTTTTAAGCCTTGAGACAATTGAGAGATGGATTGTGTGTGTGTGTGTGCCATTCAGAGGGTGAATGGACAACAAGGTATGGTAGTAGGTGCCAGGCGCACCGGTTTGAATGTGTCAAGAACTGAAGCGCTGATGGATTTTTGTGTGTATCAAGAACGGTCCACCACCCAAAGGACATCCAGCCAACTTGACACAACTGTGTGAAGCACTGGATTCAACACGGTCCAGCATCCCTGTGGAACTCTGTATTCACCTGGTAGAGTCCATTCCCCGACAGGGGTGCAACTCAATATTAGGAAGGTGTTCTTGATGTTTTGTACACTTAAGTGTATGTTAGTACTAAGCTTCACAACAGCACATTCACATTAGTTGGAATATCTTCTTGAAAACATGCTCATGGTAAAAGAGACAAGGTTGGTGGAGTCCTGCACTCTATCTCCTCAGTCAGTTTAGAGCAGGGTTCCCCAACTGGTAGCCCTTGGGCCGGAACTGGCCAGCAGATGGTGGCCAATAATATATATTTTTTCATTGTAAAAGTTAAAATCACCCCGTGGCTGAATCTAGTTGATGATCCCTGGTTTAGGGCCACTATCTGTGACAGTACAGCTCTCAGTTTGGATTCTCATGGACCAATAGATGGCAGTATTTCACAGAACATGTGACAGAAACAGGAACTAGAGGGGGGTTGTAAAGAGCCCATGCACCACTGAAGCAGTTCACCAACGTGTTATAACAGGTCCCAGCTGCATTATTGAAGGTTAATGCAATGCATCCACAGCACATCTATAGTGCATTCATGTCATGCTATGCTAGAGATCATATATAGCTATCTCATCAATAGATGCATCGTTACAATGACAACGTAGTGTCGCCATTATGGCTCTTCTTAACAGTGTGCTTCTGCCATATTCAGTGTTAGTGAATATGCCAAAAGTCCAAACCATGTTTTGAGTATTATGCTGATATATGGCTTGCACCAGCCGCACTTCTCTCTCCGGCCAGTAGAGGCCTGTCACGCTCCCATAACTTACCTTCTGCTTCTTCTTCTCACTGAGGTCAACGGTGCGTGAAGATCCCCACGGGGTTGAACCCCCCCCCAGGGTAGATTTTACAGATCACATCGTGTAGTTGAGGTTCATAACTCTTTACTAACTCATTATGGGGATTTCAATTGCGATTTTCAGTTCGACTGTAACGGCATGTAGACAGCAGAATCATCAGAACGAAAAACACAACATTAAATAGAGATTGTTTTTTTGTTGTGATATTTAATTGAATTGAATCAACGTCATAACGTCAGGCATGTACCGTATACATTTCCTTGCCCTTGAATTAAATGTTTGTGAACAGTGTTTTTTAGAGGCAGCTGCTTGTACGTTAAGAGAGGACAAAAAAATATAAAATAAACAAATTGCAGCAAATGTTTCGTCAGCTGTTCCGCAATAAAAAATAAATAATATTTATTCTTCCCTTAACGATTTTTCCAGCCTTCAAGAGTTAAAATGTTTGCAGAGGGAGAACGGAGGCTGGGTTAACTTTGCGACAGATGGTTGTGTGTGGATCACAGATTTGAGTAAGAAATTGTGTAGGACTTAGTTCAGCATGCACACGGTGCAGTGAATCATGTAGTCACAGTCAAAGTATCATATTTAAGGCACTTTAAGGTCCAGCTAGGATAATAATTTCACCACAACAGGGAAATGAGCTAGGTGGTATCCTCCTATTACCCCGACGGACTAAGAGCAACCGTAGCATCATGGACATACAGCCTCAGCAAGCCCCTGAACCTCTGGACTTTTCATTTTCCTTTTCACGGTGGGGTCACGGTGGGGTCACAATGGGGTCACAGAGTTGGGTGAATGAATGGACGTAAGGTATATCTGTGGGGAGCACGTGTCCACAATCCCCCTACTTCCACCTCACCAGGTGAGTGTGAAGCCTCCCCGTTCTGCCCCGCCTTGCATTGCTGCGTGGGGATCTGAGGTGTCCCGTCAGTGTTTAGGGGGGATAAGTCAGGGGCCTGGGCTCAGTAATGAGCAGCCCAGGTTCTTTCCTCTGTCTAGTTCAGCTGCTGCTCTCCCTTATTTCACACTGTGCTGCCCCTCAACTCCGCTGACCCGGCTAAGTGTCCTCTCCCTCTCTGCAAGCACAAAGAAAGGAGAGGTGCACAGCAGAGCGAGAGAGAGAGAGAGAAAAGAAAACAGAGTGAGACAGACTCATGCATGACTGGTCACTACTCCATACCATTCATTCCAGCCGGCAACACGACTCTTTACAGCAGATAGACAGGCTTTACAGTGTGGCTTTAAATGTTTTTTCTCTCTCTATCTATCTTTCTGAGAGGAACCATTTCAATTGATCATTTTCATAGTGGCTGTAGTGACCTCTTCATAACAAGGGGCCTAAACTCTAAGAGGCACAGCAATGGTAAAAGAGGAGAAAGAGGAGGGGGCGTGTAAAGTGGAGTGGGGTTGGGTGGAGTGGAGTGGTGCGGAGTGGAGTTTAGTAGAGTTGAGTGGTGTGGTGTGGAGTTGAGTTGTCTCTTCAGCACATTAAGTTCACTGAAGCCCGTTACACAGGAACAACATGGTGCTGTTGCCCACCAAGCATAAAAAGCACAGAAAAAGATGAAGGGGAAAAGGAGATATAAAACCTCTAGTCATATTATAATGTTAAGTGGGAAAAAGAGCCCCTTTGCATTTACATGATCTGTAGAAGGAAAAGGAACAGAACTAAGGATCGTAAGAAAACTCCTAAGCTGGATTCATTAGAATGACTCTACACATTTGAACTCTGGGAAAAGGCTTCCGGGGACAACCTTTTTAATTGGGTAAGCCTGTTACATTTTTGAAAGAAAGGTGAACAGAGGAATTTGAAGTATTCTATTGAAGTAAGGGGCCAACTTACAAAACCCATAAAGTTTTGGGGGAAAAAACTCTGTACGCATTTAAGAATAATTTCTTGCTTACATCAATTTCTCAAAACCTCTTGTTGTACAGGTTATCATCTGCTTTATTTACACTACAGTGTGAACAGTGCATCCTCTTTGTTTATGCTACAGTGTGAACAGTGTATCCTCTTTGTTTACACTACAGTGTGAACAGTGCATCCTCTTTGTTTATGCTACAGTGTGAACAGTGTATCCTCTTTGTTTACACTACAGTGTGAACAGTGCATCCTCTTTGTTTATGCTACAATGTGAACAGTGCATTCTCTTTGTTTACACTACAGTGTGAACAGTGCATCCTCTTTGTTACACTACAGTGTGAACAGTGCATCCTCTTTGTTTACACTACAGTGTGAACAGTGCATCCTCTTTGTTTATGCTACAGTGTGAACAGTGCATCCTCTTTGTTTACACTACAGTGTGAACAGTGCATCCTCTTTGTTTACACTACAGTGTGAACAGTGCAACCTCTTTGTTTACACTACAGTGTGAACAGTGCATCCTCTTTGTTTACGCTACAGTGTGAACAGTGCATCCTCTTTGTTTATGCTACAGTGTGAACGGTGCATCCTCTTTGTTTATGCTACAGTGTGAACGGTGCATCCTCTTTGTTTATGCTACAGTGTGAACAGTGCATCCTCTTTGTTTACACTACAGTGTGAACAGTGCATCCTCTTTGTTTACGCTATAGTGTGAACAGTGCATCCTCTTTGTTTACACTACAGTGTGAACAGTGCATCCTCTTTGTTTACACTACAGTGTGAACAGTGCATCCTCTTTGTTTACGCTATAGTGTGAACAGTGCATCCTCTTTGTTTACACTACAGTGTGAAAAGTGCATCCTCTTTGTTTATGCTACAGTGTGAACAGTGCACCCTCTTTGTTTATGCTACAATGTGAACAGTGCATCCTCTTTGTTTACACTACAGTGTGAACAGTGCATCCTCTTTGTTTATGCTACAATGTGAACAGTGCAACCTCTTTGTTTACACTACAGTGTGAACAGTGCATCCTCTTTGTTTATGCTACAATGTGAACAGTGCATCCTCTTTGTTTACTCTACAGTGTGAATAGTGCATCCTCTTTGTTTACACTACAGTGTGAACAGTGCAGCCTCTTTGTTTACACTACAGTGTGAACAGTGCATCCTCTTTGTTTACACTACAGTGTGAACAGTGCATCCTCTTTGTTTACGCTACAGTATGAACAGTGCATCCTCTTTGTTTATGCTACAGTGTGAACAGTGCATCAGAAGAGTCTGAGCTGCAGTGTGAACAGTGCATCAGAAGTGCCTGAGCTCCAGTTGCGAACCGTATTGTCCTGCCTCTGATCAGGAACAGTAATGAATCTCAGATACCTCTGAAGCCAAATCATTTGAAGGCTCCTTGTGAAGGATACACACAGAAGAAGGAATCAATTTGCACACAATAAGGATATTAAAGCAGGTGATAAATATTATCATCGGAGTCAATCGCCTTTCCAAAGTAGCCGTGCAGCTGTTTTTCAACACCATGAAATCCTTTATCGAGCTGTCTCTGGTTGACAGAAACAATTAACCGGAGGGGGAGGTAAATGAATAAAATGAACACTTCCAGGCTCACACGTTCCCCGCCTGTGGCGATCACCATGCAATGACTTCCAAACTCTTATCATATCCCGGCAAGCAGAGAAGCCAGCGTTTCATATCTCCTCCGTTCCTTCCTCCCTTCCCCCCCTGAAAGGAGGAAGTCTACGGTTGGTTTAATCACGCTATTGTGATGGTGCACAGATAGATTATGGACTCATAGATGAACTCTCCTTGGCTGTGGAGGATGGAGGATTCCAGCCAAAACATTGTTTGGTGTGTGGCATGTGTGTGTGTGTGTTTATGTGTGTGTGTGTGTGTGTGTGTGTGTGTGTGTGTGTTTATGTGTGTGTGTGTGTGTGTGTGTGTGTGTTGTGTGTGTGTGTGTGTGTGTGTGTGTGTGTGTGTGTGTGTGTGTGTGTGTGTGTGTGTGTGTGTGTGTGTGTTTATGTGTGTGTGTGTGTGTGTGTGTGTGTGTGTGTGTGTGTGTGTGTGTGTGTGTGTGTGTGTGTGTGTGTGTGTGTGTGTGTGTGTGTGTTTATGTGTGTGTGTTTGTGTGTGTGTGTGTGTGTGTGTGTGTTTTGCAAGGGGGTGGGGTGGACTCAGATCACATACTTGACATATATTTTTATTGCAACAGGAAACTTTTATCCCAAATGTTCCCATGTTTGGAGGTGACGTGGGTTTTTCGCTCCAATGAGATTCCGTTTCCGGGCCATTCCGGGGTCTGCTTTGGAAGAAGCTTTAGAGACAATTAAATGAGGTCATAATAGCCCCCCCCCCCATACATCCCCGCCTGCCCTCTCCACCCCTACACCCCTGTTCCTGTCAGAACCAGAACATGTCCAGTCTTTATGTACTCTGTCCTCATTTCCCTAAATGAATATCCTGCACACATCTGTGGGCATGGGTTCTTGTTGACAAAACTAATAAAAATTGGTAATGCCCCTTCAATTTGCTCCACTGTCAGTCCCATAGGCCACAGTGGAGCAACATTGCAACAACGTGCCCAGCATTTGTTGGCAAGGCCTCCGTAGTCTCTTTGGCTGCCTGGTATTATAACTCCTAATACAATCTGGGTTCTCTTGGGGTGAGTTCTCTTACTTTAAATGTGTAATGACAGATAAGTGCAGCGTGGACTGCCTGTGTGGTTCCTCTCCTTTGGCTCTGAGATAAGAAACGTGTTTTTTTCCCTCCTCCATCAGGGAGCGATAACTTCGCATTTCTTCATTTAACAGTTGTTTATCGTCATTAAGTGTAATTAGCATAATAGAAACTTGTAATGTGCGGAGGTCGGCGATAATGTATTTGTAAAACGCAGAGGTCGCCGATAATGTACTGGTTTATCGTACTGTTGACACGAGCACTTGAGTATGAGTTCCGATTTCTGGTAATTCGAGACGCTCCTATTACAAAATGTTCAGTGGGAATATCGATGCCCTGCAGCCAGTTGGGGAGGGGGGGGGGGTGACTTTGTTGAATGTGACTGTGGTGCTTCATGGAATGATCCACTTCTACTTTAAATGTTGATTCACTCCTCTCCCTCTAAGGAATTCCTCTTTGGACACAAAACAACATACAAAAGTTTCTCAGAGAAAACCAGTAATTGACCTTGGGTTATTTTCTAATGCTTCAGTTCCAGTTTAAAAAATGTAGTCCACTAATTGTACATAAAACATGTACTTTGATCTCTGTCAGGACTTGATTTCTGCCTGGGTGATCCAAATGATGCATTTGCCCAATGGTGTTAACGCCAATGTTTTGAATATACACATTTATGAACTTATTTAATGTCCCCTCATAAGTAGTTTAGGGAAATACTTTATAGTGCTGTGTCTCCAAAGGATAATAGCTCTACTGACACAGTAAGCAAGTATGATGACAATATATGTATTATATCAGTATGATTACATTGTATTCATTATACTAGTATGATTACATTAAATTCATTATACTAGTATATTTAAATTATATTCATTATACTATTATGATTACATTATATTCATTATACTAATGTGCCCCTTCAAGTGATTTGTAGGCTCTGTAGTCACACACACACACACACACACACACACACACACACACACACACACACACACACACACACACACACACACACACACACACACACACACACACACACACACACACACACACACACACACACACACACACACACACACACACACACACACACACACACACACACACACACACACACACACACACACACACACACACACACAGTAAGAAATGCCACCTCTCCGCAGAGGGAGGCCTCTCACATCAAGTCCCCAATCTGTGACATTCAAGGCCAAGCTATAATTGCAAGGCATATAAACACAGGGCAACAACGTAGTCTCAGGGGGAGAACATCGTGGAACAGTGGAATGTAATGATGTGTGGAACAAAGGACCTTGGAGAACAGGTTAAGAGTCAGCCACCGGGTTTCTGCATCACGGGTGACCTTGGAAACACCGTGAAACACCCGATACCGTGTTGCTTCAAAGACAAATGTGTCCTTGGGGATAAACCTAGAAATTGGTTATTGTATCGCTGAGGCTACTTACCTATTTTGGGGATTAACATATTTAATTCCCTCCTTAATCCCGTCGGAGCTAATGCCCTCGCATTTCCAATTATCCAACTAAGTGAAAAGCGGAGGGAGTCGGTTGTGAAGATTCCCTGGCTGGGATGGTTTACTCTTCAGGCCTCTGTGTAGTGCTAGCGTAAGCATGTTGTCTTCAGTGTCCTACTTGTAGAAGGAAGTAAACAGCATAGGAATGGGCTACAGTATTATTGCTCCCTCAAAGCTGCCACTGACAACTCTAGATGGTTTAGACCCCCGCCCACAAAACCTCCTGACTCAAGTCTGAATATCCAACCGACACCCAACATTCAAAGCCTTTACCTATTGCACAAATTACAATCACCAGATGGGTTTTGTTTTCCCATGCAGCAGACAAGATTAAGTTTCAATGAGATCCACCTGGAATGGTGGGACCCTGGATGGGGGTTGAGATGGGTCATCATCACATGGGCCGGCCTGGTTAGCATCAGTTCCACAGACAGGGGCAGGAAGTGGCCCCCTGGTTTACCCTCTGTCCGACAGGAGCTTCTAATAGACATCTCATTCATTACTGGGATTCCTTACGGATGACCCAAGCCATCACAAGAGTGGGGATGGGAGGTGGAGGGGCAGTGTGTGTGTGTGTGTGTGTGAACTCATGTGATAGGCCAACTTTCTCCTCTGTCGTGTTGACACCAGACCGGAGATAGAGATGTGTAGCGCTTCCTCTGGCCTCCATTTGGTCTTTTAGTGGGGGATTACTTTAGTCATGTTCTTCGATTAAAAGCGCATCCTTTATAATCCAATAGTTACACAAAGACGGCACAGACAAACAAACTCTCTCTTCCAGTTGTGAACTTTGAAGCTGATTGATGCATTCAGTCTTCTACTGTAATTGATGCATGCCATTCTGGCTCTCGTTTCCCTGCTCCTGTCAAGTCTACTAGACATGGAAATAAGCCCAGAACCAAAATGAAATCTCACAGAGAAGTTGTATATGTACAACTAGAATACAGTCTATGGGAAGAGTTTCTCAGATTTATCTAAGACTTGAAAGACTTCACAGAGGTATGTTGTCTCGGCTAATATTAAAATGCTATTGACTGGGTACTGGGTTTCCCACAAGGCCTTTCATTGTGGATGGAGGGGTTTCCTGTCACAAGACGGGTGTCCAATGGCACCAGCTACACAGCTACAGAGCCTGCTGACATACCGTTAATGAATGGTTCCATTTCATTAACATCACAGGAAATCACCATGGCATACAATGGACGGCATGTTAATGTACTAGAGAAGAAATTCTCTGATTTGTTCTGGAAAAAGTTTGAAAAATTGTCAATGGGGATTGTGCATTATTTGATTATTGACGCTCAACTGAGATGGAAACAGTTAACATATATTTGCTACAGACTTTAGCCTTTAGCTATAGTGACCTACAAAGCCAACGCACACATTTTCATTACACCAAAGACTACAGTAAACACTCCATCCCCATCACGATTATATAACATGTGAAATCACTCATGTAACAGAGGAGTTTTTTTTTTCTCTCTCTCTCTATTTCGTCCAACCACCATCATGTAAAACCTAAGTAATGCTCCTGGAATTGGAACCCAACGTGCTGCAGTAGAACCCATCTGAGACACCCTGGTAGTTTACAGCTAAGGTCAAGAGCATCATACAGTACGTTGTCATGGATTGTATAGTTCAACAAGAGTGTGATGAGGGCTTGTAGTGTGTGGTGGGGAGTGTGTGTATGCATGTGTGTGTTTCGGGGGGGGGGTCAGGGCTTTAGTGGATGTATTTTCATCTCCATTTTGACGCTAGTAGACCCGTCCAACACAACCATCTCACTAGAGAAATCTCCATGATTCCTCCAAACGACCACCCACCTGCCCGCCCACAGACAAGGCAAAACATTCCTCCACTCCAACAAATTCTCCCTAAGTCCTGATACATAAAGATCCCCTTATCTTTGCTCTGTAATTGCTGGCTGTGCTAACAGCAGGCCAATCTTCCAGTTAGCGTGGGCAGGCAGGCAGGCAGGCAGGCAGGCAGGCAGGCAGGCAGGCAGGCAGGCAGGCAGGCAGGCAGGCAGGCAGGCAGGCAGGCAGGCAGGCAGGCAAGTAACAGACCCATCTCATCTCTGCTCTCCATCAGCACTTGTTGCACCACTTGAACCTACTCCTGAAAGAGAAAAGCCAGATCTTTCATTTGTCCAGTTTGAACCCCCCCCCCTCCCTTGACTCCACTTTTCTCCGTGGGTGACATGACAATCCAGCCATTGTACCATCGTACCCCTCCCTCCCCTCCCATAGCTGCTATGAGCTATATTACTTTGACCCCGCTCCATCAATCTGCTTCAATTGGATAATGATCTGTAATCACTTTCTTTCAGGGGAGTCTATAAAATGGACCAAAGGCTTCTGCTCCTCCCGAGAGACTTCCTTCTGTTCATCCCATGTGATCTAACGCTTCTTCTTTCAGACCATTAAATACCTCTCTCACATGGGCTGCATGCACTCGGCAGCCGGCCCTGGGGATGGTAGGGGTAAGCCTCTGTTGATTTTTCATGCCCCCCCCTGCTCTCCAATAGAGAGGGGCTAAGCGGGACAAGGCGGGGCCCAGCAGGGGGGTTCCCTAAACTAAGAGCCCCCGCCAAAGTCAAGGGGCCTCCTCCTCCATTGTTGTTGGCCCTTCATTAGGTTGTTTTGTACCCAGGACTTATAATCGATAGAGCCCCCTTACATTGCTTAGTAGAGGGGGAGAAAGAGAAAAAGTCTGGCCCCCAGTTCATCCTGATCTGAATGAACCCAGCAGACAGTCAAATTACACAATGAACCATAACTCCTTTACCTCGTTCTTGGACTGTGGTCTACTTCAATTAGTTGTATTTAAGAGAAGATCTGTAATGATCTTGATTTGTTTTTGCTTTTTTAAATATCGGCAAGATGTAAATGAGGGTTTTTAGATAATATCTCAAGAAAATACAGCCAATATTGATAGTGAAATTCAACCACTTTTTGCATATGGGTTTTTGTTTTTCCTGGGAAATGACTTAATGTCTGTTACTGTGTTCATAACTACTGTTATCACACGTGCTGATACGTTCTGGAGGAAGAAAGAACACAAGGCCTGTTTTCACAGCATATTGCACATTTCCATTTCGAAACGCGACACCGGCGCAGTTGAATGAACAGTTATCGATTGTGTCGTTGTGCTCCTTTGTGGACGGACTGGGGCACGCTGTGCGTTGGTAATGTAAAATACATGTGAACATGAACTCAGTTAAACATGGGAGCAGGTTGACTGCGATTTAAAACCTCTGTCAATTCAGCATGAGCTTTTGTCTAAACACGTCGGCACTCTGGAATATACAGAAAAAGCCTTGTGAAGTGTAGATAAGACCCATTATCCCCATCCATTCTTCTGCAAGTTTAGGGCCTTTACACTTGGAACATATGTCTATTGAAAGGGTGGCGCCATGCAAGGCAAGGCACAGATGGAGTCAGCCTCCTCGTCAATGGGCGGACAATGGGGAATGGGAATCAAAGTTAAAGGGGTGTGCATCCAACTCCATTTAGCCAACACAAAAGGTGCTTGTAGGAGGCGAGCTGAGGCGGGGAAACATGTCACAGGCGATAAAACGGTGTCCTCAGCTGGCCACTCCGTCACCGGTGCGATAGAGACACACCGACACGAGGCTAGACACTTGCTCCTCTCACAAGGAGTAGGCCCCTCTAAGCCTAGTCCTAACATTAACCCCTATCCTAACCCGAAACGTGTTCCTCAATTGGCACACAAGGAGTCGATTTGCTATTCATATGTTAAAATATGTTATAATAGGGATATTCAACCATTGTGGTTCTATGTCAACTAAGCTGACATATTAGTTACGTCCTATCTATTTTAGTAGTGGTAGCTGCTGTGATTACAGCCATTGTCTTGTTGCCGTGACACTGCGCAGCCAAAAACAGTTCCTTTTCACAATTTTTACAAGATGCTTTAGCCTTGTGCCGTATCCATGGTGACCTGTTGTTGATGCATTAATTAATAGAGGAAGTGAATAAAACCCAGAAGGGGAATGTCAAAATTCACATCCTGTTGTAGTGGCAGATGCTTGCTTTGAACGTCGCACCAAGGAGACTTATAAAACAGTGTGCTTTGGTTAGAGACGAGTGATTTCACTCTCATTAAAAATAACAACGCCTCATGTGCTCATGTTGACTGTTAGTCAACTTCTACCAAGCCCCTGTTACAACTGTTGGTCAACTTCTACCAAGCCCCTGTGTCAACTGTTAGTCAACTTCTACCAAGCCCCTGTGCCAACTGTTAGTCAACTTCTACCAAGCCCCTGTGCCAACTGTTAGTCAACTTCTACCAAGCCCCTGTGCCAACTGTTAGTCAACTTCTACCAAGCCCCTGTGTCAACTGTTAGTCAACTTCTACCAAGCCCCTGTTACAACTGTTAGTCAACTTCTACCAAGCCCCTGTTACAACTGTTAGTCAACTTCTACCAAGCCCCTGTTACAACTGTTAGTCAACTTCTACCAAGCCCCTGTTACAACTGTTAGTCAACTTCTACCAAGCCTCTGTGCCAACTGTTAGTCAACTTCTACCAAGCCTCTGTGCCAACTGTTAGTCAATTTCTACCAAGCCTCTGTGCCAACTGTTAGTCAACTTCTACCAAGCCTCTGTTACAACTGTTAGTCAACTTCTACCAAGCCCCTGTTACAACTGTTAGTCAACTTCTACCAAGCCCCTGTTACAACTGTTAGTCAACTTCTACCAAGCCTCTGTGCCAACTGTTAGTCAACTTCTACCAAGCCCCTGTTACAACTGTTAGTCAACTTCTACCAAGCCCCTGTGCCAACTGTTAGTCAACTTCCACCAAGCCCCTGTTACAACTGTTAGTCAACTTCTACCAAGCCTCTGTGCCAACTGTTAGTCAACTTCTACCAAGCCTCTGTGCCAACTGTTAGTCAACTTCTACCAAGCCAATATTACAACTGTTAGTCAACTTCTACCAAGTCTCTGTGCCAACTGTTAGTCAACTTCTACCAAGCCTCTGTGCCAACTGTTAGTCAACTTCTACCAAGCCAATATTACAACTGTTAGTCAACTTCTACCAAGCCTCTGTGCCAACTGTTAGTCAACTTCTACCAAGCCTCTGTGCCAACTGTTAGTCAACTTCTACCAAGCCAATATTACAACTGTTAGTCAACTTCGACCAAGCCCCTGTTACAACTGTTGGTCAACTTCTACCAAGCCCCTGTTACAACTGTTAGTCAACTTCCACCAAGCCCCTGTTACAACTGTTAGTCAACTTCTAACAAGCCCCTGTTACAACTGTTAGTCAACTTCTACCAAGCCCCTGTTACAACTGTTAGTCAACTTCTACCAAGCCCCTTTTATAACTGTTAGTCAACTTCTACCAAGCCCCTGTTACAACTGTTAGTCAACTTCCACCAAGCCCCTGTTACAACTGTTAGTCAACTTCCACCAAGCCCCTGTTACAACTGTTAGTCAACTTCTAACAAGCCCCTGTTACAACTGTTAGTCAACTTCTAACAAGCCCCTGTTACAACTGTTAGTCAACTTCCACCAAGCCCCTGTGCCAACTGTTAGTCAACTTCCACCAAGCCCCTGTTACAACTGTTGGTCAACTTCTACCAAGCCCCTGTGCCAACTGTTAGTCAACTTCTAACAAGCCCCTATTACAACTGTTAGTCAACTTCCACCAAGCCCCTGTGCCAACTGTTAGTCAACTTCCACCAAGCCCCTGTTACAACTGTTAGTCAACTTCCACCAAGCCCCTGTGCCAACTGTTAGTCAACTTCCACCAAGCCCCTGTTACAACTGTTGGTCAACTTCTACCAAGCCCCTGTGCCAACTGTTAGTCAACTTCCACCAAGCCCCTGTTACAACTGTTAGTCAACTTCTAACAAGCCCCTGTTACAACTGTTAGTCAACTTCTACCAAGCCCCTGTTACAACTGTTAGTCAACTTCCACCAAGCCCCTGTTACAACTGTTAGTCAACTTCCACCAAGCCACTGTGCCAACTGTTAGTCAACTTCTACCAAGCCACTGTGCCAACTGTTAGTCAACTTCCACCAAGCCCCTGTTACAACTGTTAGTCAACTTCCACCAAGCCCCTGTTACAACTGTTAGTCAACTTCCACCAAGCCACTGTGCCAACTGTTAGTCAACTTCCACCAAGCCCCTGTTACAACTGTTAGTCAACTTCCACCAAGCCACTGTGCCAACTGTTAGTCAACTTCTACCAAGCCACTGTGCCAACTGTTAGTCAACTTCTACCAAGCCACTGTGCCAACTGTTAGTCAACTTCTACCAAGCCCCTGTTACAACTGTTAGTCAACTTCTACCAAGCCCCTGTTACAACTGTTAAATGGCGTTTGTAATGTGTAATGTCTAACCTGTTCTAGGTTCTATTTAGACACACACACTCATATTGAGTTACCCCGTTGTCTAAATTACTATTATTAATGACTATGCCTGCTGAAAGATGGCTAAGTATATTGAGTGCTGAGACGACCCCTGACCCGATGACATCACCAGCTGCAGCGCAGCTCCAACCGCCCCTCCAGAATCTCCTATCTTACAAACTATCCATTTCCTTTTTTAACCCCACAGTGAAGCTGTCACGTCAGTAACCCTTCAGTTTTACAACTGTGTACATCTCTCCAACCAATGTGCTTCAGTTGCCATCACTCCCTCCCCTCCTGCCTCTGCCCATTCAGGGGTGAGGCGAGCCTGGCGAGGTGTAATGAACAGTGACATCACCACTAACGCATGGACACATAGCTACAGTAGAGTCGTGTGTGGCCCGTTCCTTCAGCCTTCATCCCAAACCAAAGGTCTCCTCCAATCATTATTTCTCTTACTCTATATCTCTCTCCCTCCACCAAATTCTTTCACTTGGGCTTCAGCACACATTGCTGATTTAGGTGAGCCAAATGAGAGTCCCCCCCCCCCATCCTCTTTCTTCTTCAGTCCACAGCGCAAAAGCTTAGCCCAGTGAGCATGTGCTCTGGCTTTTCCCCCCTACATGTGAGTCCAATTATAAGGCAAAGCAGTTGTACCGGAGGAAGACTACATCCTGTCACATCCGTGCTCTGGAAGTCTTCCGCCTCACCGGTTCCCATGGCTACTGTTTCCATAAGAAAATAGATCCACTGGAAGCCAATTGAAGCCAATTGACGTCCCCTGGACAACATGAAGCATGAGAAGGGGCTGGTAACGAAACAGCATGTGATTATGGTAATGTAAGGCCGTGATGATGATTACACATTGTGCATTAGAGAGAATTAGAATACATTAGTAAACATTTCTTCCAAATGAATTGGACTTTACCGGCTACCGCGAGGAGTGGAGAGATAGTTAAGGGTTCAATTCAACCCGTATCGCTGAAGTTCAGTGTTACAACGTAATTGAAATTTAAAGGCAATGTTTCAGCATTATAGTGGAGACCTCATTCAACACTGTGTATGTCGGCTCAATCAGAAATGTACTTAAAGTTTCCAACTGCTATTTCAAGAATAGAGGTAAAGAGCATGAATAATGAAACTCCTTGCTCAACGAAGCATGCACACACACACACACACACACACACACACACACACACACACACACACACACACACACACACACACACACACACACACACACACACACACACACACACACACACACACACACACACACACACACACACACACACACACACACACACACACACACACACACACACACACACACACACACACACACAGTTTGTTTGCTGTTGTATTCGTGTTGTTGCCAATGTCTTCCGTCTGTGTTGTTCATTTTGTCTTACATAGTTTTTATTTCATTTTTAATCCCAGCCCACGTCGCCACAGGAGGCCTTTTGCCTCTTGCCAGGCCCTCGTTGTAAATAAGAATTTGTTCTTAATTGACAAGCCTGGTTAAATAAAGGTTAAATAAAATGGGGGAGGATTGGACCTAGGCTTGGGCGAGTGTGTGTGTGTGTGTGTGTGTGTGTGTGTGTGTGTGTGTGTGTGTGTGTGTGTGTGTGTGTGTGTGTGTGTGTGTGTGTGTGTGTGTGTGTGTGTGTGTGTGTGTGTGTGTGTGTGTGTGTGTGTGTGTGTGTGTGTGTGTGTGTGTGTGTGTGCGTGAAGTAAAACAACAAGCTTCCCTTCAGGGACTATCAATCCATGCTCTCATCCTAAATGACATCTCCCTTAACAAATTAGGGCTAATGCAATTACCATCAGCATGTTTTTACACGGGCCAGCCTGCACCTTGATTACCCAGCATGCCACTCTGCACCTGGACGACGCAGCAGAACTGTGTGGACTGTAATGAAAGAGGTTCACCATGTGGTCCTGGTCAAGGCCCAAGCTCTGACCATGACCAACTGTTCACTGTACTTACACAGCTAATGGAATGGACCAGGAAGATTAGAATAAGATTACGTTGACACTGTTGTACATTTTCCTCCCGTGACATCAACCACAAAATGGCAGGCCTAAATCTCATAATTTTCCACTTGAGCCAGGAATTGAGTGGAGCACATTATTATGACATGTACCGTCCATATTTGGCTGGCGATCACAGTGTTGTGCAGCACAGAAATCTCATTAGATGCTGTCCTCCCTAACTGAGACCAATATTCTCTCTCTCTCTCTCTCTCTCTCTCTCTCTCTCTCTCTCTCTCTCTCTCTCTCTCTCTCTCTCTCTCTCTCTCTCTCTCTCTCTCTCTCTCTCTCTCTCTCTCTCTCTCTCTCCTCTCCCTCCCTCCCTCCCTCCCTCCCTCTCCCTCCCTCCCTCCTCCCTCCCTCCCTCCCTCCCTCCCTCCCTCCCTCCCTCCCTCCCTCTCTCTCTCTCTCTCTCTCTCTCTCTCTCTCTCTCTCTCTCTCTCTCTCTCTCTCTCTCTCTCTCTCTCTAGCAGCCAGCTCTCTTTCCTCCTCCTCCTTTTCCCCCCTATTCCTGTTCACCCATTTCCAAACTGACACCAGATGGTGTTTTAATAAAGTCCAGTAGGAATATGACTGTGAGTAAACAACACAACACATGCCAGCTCAGTAATTGCTGGGCACTATTACCACCCCTGTGCCTGGCGAAGCCTAGGAGAGGGAGAGGGAGGGAAGGAAGGATATATATGGAAGGAGGGAGAGATGGATGGAGGGAGGTAGAGACGTACACCTAGCGGCTGGAGCCAAAAGAGCACAGCTGCTTCAGGAGCAGGGAGGGCCAGGACTGGTTGTGCTGGGCCTGGGTTTGGCTGAGCTTGGGCTTCAGGCTCCAGGCCCATTGCTCGACCTCCACCCAGGCCTCACCATCCACCACTGCAGGGCCAACTCAGAACCAGGCCACAGCCTCCACCACTGTAGGGCCAACTCAGAACCAGGCCCAGGCCACAGCCTCCACCAGTGTAGGGCCAACTCAGAACCAGGCCCAAGCCACAGCCTCCACCACTGCAGGGCCAACTCAGAACCAGGCCCAGGCCACGGCTTCCACCACTGCAGGGCCAACTCAGAACCAGGTCCAAGCCACAGCTTCCACCACTGCAGGGCCAACTCAGAACCAGGTCCAAGCTACAGCCTTCACCACTGCAAGGCCAACTCAGAACCAGGCCACAGCCTCCACCACTGCAGTGCCAACTCAGAACCAGGCCACAGCATCCACCACTGCAGGGCCAACTCAGAACCAGGCCCAGGCCACAGCTTCCACCACTGCAGGGCCAACTCAGAACCAGGCCACAGCCTCCACCACTGTAGGGCCAACTCAGAACCAGGCCACAGCATCCACCACTGTAGGGCCAACTCAGAACCAGGCCCGGGCCACAGCCTCCACCAGTGTAGGGCCAACTCAGAACCAGGCCCAAGCCACAGCCTCCACCACTGCAGGGCCAACTCAGAACCAGGCCCAGGCCACGGCTTCCACCACTGCAGGGCCAACTCAGAACCAGGTCCAAGCCACAGCTTCCACCACTGCAGGGCCAACTCAGAACCAGGTCCAAGCTACAGCCTTCACCACTGCAAGGCCAACTCAGAACCAGGCCACAGCCTCCACCACTGCAGTGCCAACTCAGAACCAGGCCACAGCATCCACCACTGCAGGGCCAACTCAGAACCAGGCCCAGGCCACAGCTTCCACCACTGCAGGGCCAACTCAGAACCAGGCCACAGCCTCCACCACTGTAGGGCCAACTCAGAACCAGGCCACAGCATCCACCACTGTAGGGCCAACTCAGAACCAGGCCCAAGCCTCAGCCTCCACCACTGCAGGGCCAACTCAGAACCAGTTCCAAGCCCCAGCCTCCTCCACTGCAGGGCCAACTCAGAACCAGGCCCAAGCCACAGCCTCCTCCACTGCAGGGCCAACTCAGAACCAGGCCCAAGCCACAGCCTCCTCCACTGCAGGGCCAACTCAGAACCAGGCCCAAGCCACAGCCTCCTCCACTGCAGCGCCAACTCAGAACCAGGCCCAAGCCACAGCTTCCACCACTGCAGGGCCAACTCAGAACCAGGCCCAAGCCACAGCCTCCTCCACTGCAGGGCCAACTCAGAACCAGGCCCAAGCCACAGCTTCCACCACTGCAGGGCCAACTCAGAACCAGGCCCAAGCCACAGCTTCCACCACTGCAGGGCCAACTCAGAACCAGGCCCAAGCCACAGCCCTCACCACTGCAGGGCCAACTCAGAAGTGGTGAGGAGACAGAGACTACTGACAACTGGTTCAGCTACTCTCCCTTACTTTCTTTGTCTTTCCATGGATTGGTTTTACTCTACCTCTCTCTTTTCTCTGTTCTTTCTACAGTGAGGCAAAAAAAGTATTTAGTCAGCCACCAATTGTGCAAGTTCTCCCACTTAAAAAGATGAGAGAGGCCTGTAATTTTCATCATAGGTACACTTCAACTATGACAGACAAAATGAGAAGGAAAAAAATCCAGAAAAT